>NC_069131.1:27244888-27407388 GCF_026914265.1 Mya arenaria
CAATAAATGTTATCATATGCACTCAGCAACAAGAGAAAATATACATTGTAGTGACATTAGCAATGAATGTTATCATATACATTCAGTAACAAGAGAAAGTATACATTGTAGTGACATTAGCAATGAATGTTATCATATACATTCAGTAACAAGAGAAAGTATGTGACATTAGCAATGAATGTTATCATATAGAGTCAGTAACAAGAGAAAGTATACATAGTAGTGACATTAAGCAATAAATGTTATCATATGCACTCAGCAACAAGAGAAAGCATACATTGTAGTGACATTAAGCAATAAATGTTATCATATACACTCAGCAACAAGAGAAAGTATACATTGTAGTGACATTAAGCAATAAATGTTATCATATGCACTCAGCAACAAGAGAAAGAATACATTGTTGTGACATTAACCACTAAATGTTATCATATACACAACAAGAGAAATAATAGATTGTAGTGACATTAGCCACTGGATGTTATCATATACACAACAAGAGAAATAATACATTGTAGTGACATTAAGCAATAAATGTTATCATATGCACTCAGCAACAAGAGAAAGCATACATTGTAGTGACATTAAGCAATAAATGTTATCATATACACTCAGCAACAAGAGAAAGTATACATAGCAGTGACATTAGCAATGAATGTTATCATATGTACTATGCAACAATAAAAAGTATACATTGTAGTGACATTAAGCAATGAATGTTATCATATGTACTCAGCAACAAGAGAAAGTATACATTGTAGTGACATTAGCAATGAATGTTATCATATGCACTCAGCAACAATAAAAAGTATACATTGTAGTGACATTAGCAATGAATGTTATCATATGCACTCAGCAACAATAAAAAGTATACATTGTAGTGACATTAAGCAATGAATGTTATCATATGTACTCAGCAACAAGAGAAAATATACATTGTAGTGACATTAGCAATGAATGTTATCATATACATTCAGTAACAAGAGAAAGTATACATTGTAGTGACATTAAGCAATGAATGTTATCATATGCACTCAGCAACAAGAGAAAGTATACATTGTAGTGACATTAAGCAATGAATGTTATCATATGTACTCAGCAACAAGAGAAAGTATACATTGTAGTGACATTAAGCAATGAATGTTATCATATGCACTCAGCAACAAGAGAAAGTATACATTGTAGTGACATTAGCAATGAATGTTATCATATGTACTATGCAACAATAAAAAGTATACATTGTAGTGACATTAGCAATGAATGTTATCATATGCACTCAGCAACAATAGAAAGTATACATTGTAGTGACATTAAGCAATGAATGTTATCATATGTACTCAGCAACAAGAGAAAATATTAACGAAAAGCCTGAAGCGTCAAATGACCTTACTAGTTGATTAAGGCTTAATATGTAGGGTGAATTTAATTATTATTAGTGTATCGTGTCACATGAAGTCCCTAATCGCTTAACCCCAACCATCCACGCCCACCCCTGGTTTAAATAAAGAGTATGAAATCTTACAAGACACAACGCAGATAGCAATAATGTTTCGGTTCATTCGAGTCTGTGGGCCTTCATCTTGTCTTATGTAGTTTACCAACAAAATGAGGTTAACCAGTGAACTAAGAAAGCCGAGAATGTCTAACACACGGACTACGTGTAGCCATCCTGCAAAATCTGAAGGAAAAAAAAAACGTTATTCAGTAAATAACATTTATATTCACTTTGTAATTTTAACGAAACGCAGCTCGTTTTTTGAACATTTTTATTTTTATTTTAAACTAGACGAATTATTTAAATCTATATTCTCTGACCTTAAGGACCTTTCACATTGCAAACGCCGCTGTCATAACCCAATCATAAACTGTTCAAAAATGATATTTTATATAGCTTTGAGAATAAATATTTAGCAAGCACAATACATATATTAGTTGCAACATGTGTAGCTGTAATTAGGAGTTGAGCAAATTTTAAGAAGGAAGATTCTATCAGATTTCTGGTCAGATCAAATGCTTAACAACAAAAATCTGATAAAATATTCTTTCGTAAAATTTGGTCAACTCCTTATTAACCCTAAGCAAGTCACAAAGGATGTTTGTTTTACTCAATCGAAGCTAAATAAAACTTTTGACACGTTTTAATTTTTGGCGATTCCAACCCACTTTTCTACTTATGGGAGGCACTTAATTAGGTTTCACACATAGAGCTGAGATGAATATAAAATGTGCCATGATCACATTAACGTCAGATAACTATATGTTTTCTTGTTTGATCCAAAAACTATATTTTACCTACCATATATTCGTTATTTCGATAGTTGGCTCTCAATACGCATCAGCATATTAATTATCTTCTATTAACGTAACACTCTTATTAAACTACCGACTCAGAAGCCTACACGTTTATCTTGAACTGCCCAAAATTCCGGTTATCAAATAGGGGTAAATAAACCAATCACGATGCAGAATCCGCCCACCAACGTTAAAAATAAGGCTAACACAGGTAATGGTATATTGAATACGCCCCAGCACTGATGAAAACAAATAAAAGGACAAAATGATAAAATGTAGCAAATATTTATTAACTGGTTGTTTTCTGTATTCTTATAATTTAATAAAGATTCATCCGTACCATCACATTACAAATATATCTAACAAAAGGCATACAATACATTATATGAATTCAAAATATTAATTTTAGTCCAACATGTCCAGTCATAGACGCCTACCCACTCATATTGGTACAATTTATATGAACTGCAACTTATCGTGAACACATAAGTGATACTGATACAATACAAATGAAAGGGGACTCAGTGTGTCAAACTTACAGATGTTGTACAATGCAACTCGGTATATCAAACAAAGTGGTTACACCTTAAATGAACTGCAACTGGCTGAAATTATATGTTTTAATCTAGTCAACGTGAAGGGATACCTGCAATTCGTCCACAGCCATTGAGGGAAACTTGGGTCAGCCAGTAGGAAAGGACTTGCTCCAGGACACAGCACACCACGCCGACTACACTGATCAGTACAGACACCGCATACCGACATGGGAAACCGCGAAACAATCAAGTACAACTAAGATCAAATATATTAAAGTTCAAACAGTCTTATATTATGTTAGTTATCCGCAATAGCTAGCGGGTTGTTAACGGGTCGCCTTTATCTCTACGTAATATATCTCCGTAGCAAATGTATTTTGTTTCAAATTAAAAGAACAACAACGTCTGAAATGCAATAAACACAATGCTGTATGCTGATATTCGCATTCCTTCCTCGGCGGAGGGACACCGTACCTACCACAATATGTCGAAGCCAACTTGGCATATAAACTTTTTTAATATATAATGCCATTTTCAGCAAACTCCTACGCAGTGATGTCCCCTGAAAATACATACTGAAAGGGATGTTACACTGCGTCGAATTTGCATTTGCAATATAAAATTGTAATGCATTTTTCATAAATGGCCACATATATATAATATGCATTCTCAAAAGAATATTCTCCGAGAAAAATGTCTACACAAAGGTAACGTGTACCCTAAACCGCGACATAAATCAATACCAAACATAGCGTCGACACATCACATGTACAAAAGTCATGACAGCGTCTACATTTTCACAAACGGAATCAAATCCATCAGTATCATGAGGCGTATTTGAATCTTCTGATCCTACATTTAAGTGAAATTTTTATCTCAGATAACGTTGTCTGAAAGTGCGAATACAAACCAACTGAATACTATTTGCATTTGACCTACCAGTATTCATCAAATACATCGAAAATTCATTCCCAGCCTGAACGACCGTTTGCAATTTTTAAGGAAGTAGCCTTACACAATCTAATAATTTGATCCATGCTAGTCACTTCCCTTGACGAAAAGGTCTTGGCAATGGGCTCATCTAGCTCGAGATTTCCTGCATACATTGAAAGGAATATAATGCCGATAGACGTGAAATGACATTTATCAGTTTGAAGACTATCGAATAAATCAGAATATCTAAAATTAGAAATACTCGAGATGCCACACCATAACTTTGCAGATGTAATACAGAGATCCTGAATTAGGGAAACCGTGTTCATTTAATTACCATATTATTGAATAGTGTAGAATTTTCACTAACGATATACCATTTTGATAGTTGATCGAACACAAATAACAATTCTACCTTCTAAATGATGCTTGGCAGATCAGTGTCTATATGGTATGCTATGTTAAAACAGTCATGGCCTGAAATATTTACCTATCTTGTTCTACTAGTCTATGAATACAAATGAATGACTACGTCATTTTCCGTTTATAAAGATGCACAGTTTGTATCATCAAGTTCACAACAATTCCAAACACACAATTTTTACACGTCCAATGTGCCCGTCGTTTGCAGCCCGCATCGGTCTCCCGTTCACTTACAAAGTGGTATACGACAGGAATTCTCTTCCTTCATTTTTCCAAATATTTGAATGTTCTTGCTCAATTTCCGATGAGAATAGATTGGAAACACTGAAATTTTGATTTGCACACGGACCACTTCATTGTCATTGAATAAAAACAAAATAGCAAAAGTTGCGCTCTCTAGGCTTTAACACTTCCGGTCCTGATGATACAGTTGCTATTCTGTTTTCCGTTCCTTTTCCGATTGCTATTGACCTCCTGTTTGCTCCTTGGTTAGCCTATTCTTCATGGAGCGATGGCGCGGCCCAAATACGATGTACCCGTTCCAGTTTTAGGTTGTCCACGACATCCTGAGGCATATTTTGCTTCTCCTCCAAATATGTTCGAACCACACCCTCTCTTTCTGCAGCCCTACCAATACTAGTTTCCCAAAATCAGTTTAGTTCTCATACTAAGAGATTTTGTATTCTATTGGTTTAAATCTTTTCAGGTCGGCTTTTGTCTTTTTTGTCTACGTTATTTCTACATATTTTATTTTGTTCTTCTCCCTTGATGACCTTTCCCCATACTTTCCCTCGCTACCGCGTCAATATTCGTCCATAGCCGCATAAGTTCAATATCAAAGTAGTCTACTTCCTACATCCATCTAGCCTTTTTAGTTGTTGCTCAATATCGTTTGAACAGTTTGTTACGAGCTTTAGATTACTCATCAAAGAATGTGGTTATCCAAAGGACATTCTTCTCAAATTCCGGGATCTCATTGTATTTGGTGTTCGATCCGTGAAACTCCGAGAAAAGTTCATAAGCGAAGGGAACGGTTTACCATTACAGAAATCTTTGGACATTCCTAGAACGTATGAACTTACAAAATCAACATTCAACAAATGGACAATAATAAGAGTGCAAATGCCGTTTCACCAAGAACATATCACCACCAAGAGGCAAAGAGGAATCCAAAACAAAGGTCGAGAGGCAAACTGAAGTATGCTAACGCTAGCACAAAGAAGCCTACGTGTTCCAATTGTGGATCAAAACACGAGACCAAGGACGTATACCCAGCAAGAGGGTACTTAACTACTGTGAAAAAAGAAATCACTTTGCTAGTGTATGCTTAAAACGCAAAAGGAACAGAACAAATCACGAGTGCATGACGTAAATTATTTGTCTTCCTCAGATGTAAGTGACAACTGTGATGGTTATTTTGTTACTACTGTTACTCTTAACACAAAAATCAAGCTTTTGTCAATATTTCAGTTGGTAACGAAAGCACCCAATTCAAATTCATGATCGGCTCTGGTGCACAAGCAAATATCACACCATACCACATGTACAAATCACCTGGTAGCAAAATTCAGATGACAGCAAATTGACAGTTTACAATGGCACATCACTCAAAGTACACGGTGTAGTTAGTCTTCAATGCTTGTACAATGGTTAAAATTCAAGAAACGAATTTTACATTGTAGATACACCCTTATGTCAAATTTTAGGTCTTGACACTTGCCATGCAATGAATCTACTCAAATTTGTATCAGCAGTAGAACCTGACGTTTCTTACACAAAAGACCAAGTTATTTCAAAATACCATGATGTATTTACTGGTCTGGGAAAATTTATCCCAGCTGTCCGGGAAATCCGGTCTCCTAATTCAAAGTCTGAGCTAGAGACTACATTAGGAATGTTAAATTATCTGCAACGATTTGCACCCTATCTTGCAGAAATGACTAGTCTGTTAAGACAGTTACTTAAGAGAGACAGTATTTTCCAGTGGGACCCGGAACATGAAATTGCCCTGAACAAAATAAAAAGGGTAATAACTCAAAACTCAGGACAGGTACTTTCGTACTTTAATCCAAATATTGATGTTGTGCTGCAAGTAGACACATCACAAAATGGACTTGGTTGTGTTTTGCTTCAAAACGACAAACACGTTTTCTTTGCTTTTAAGCATTGACGTCTGCAGAAAGAAACTATGCCCAGATTACAAAAGATCTCTATGCTGTATTGTATGGCATTACCAAGTTTCATCAACTGACATAGGGACGACATGCTGTAGACCAAAGTGATCACAAGCCACTTGTGAGTATAACACGCAAAAGTTTGCATGTTGTTCCGCCACGATTGCAAAATTAATGACGATTTTGCAATTACAGCAATATGATTATCAAATTGTTCATGTACCTGGAAAGGACATTCCAGTAGCTGATACGCTAAGTCGGAACTATTTGTAAGATGGACATATTGATATATGCACAGACATAGATGTTCATGTACATTCTGTCATTGAAAACATTGCTATGAGTGATCAGAAAATGACCCTGGTCAAAAGCAAAATAGAGACTGATCAAGAGATGAAGACTCTGAAAAACACAATATTAACAGATATTCCTGATAAGAGAAAGAACTGTCCAAATAGTATTTTACAATATTGGAATTTTAGAGACGAACTGATAGTCATTCACGATTTGTTGTTAAAAAGATACAATGTCATAATTCCCAATGATTAGATATATATGATGCTGGACAAAGTTCATGATACACACTTAGACATAGAGAAATGTACTCAGCGTACAAGAAGTGTTATGTTTTGGCCCAATATGACCAGAGACATTAACAAAGTACTCAATTGTCCCATATGTCATGAAAACAGAAACTCCAATGTCAAAGAACCATTGAATCCTAATCAGATTACCAGCAGGCCATGGGAAGTTGTGGTCACTGAAATTTTTATACTGGAATGAGAGCAACTATATTGTTGTAGTTGAGCTTTAAAGTAGATACTTTGAACGCGGGTTACTCAGAAAATCGAGAACTGACACAGTTATGCACAAATTGAAGGACAATTTTGCTACACATGGAATACCCTCAAAAGTCATTAGTGACAATGCAGAACAATATTGAAGTCAGGAATTTGACAAATTTGTCAGAGAATGGGATTTTGAACATGTTACGTCATCGCCGTAACACTCAAAAGGCAACGGTGTTGCTGAAAGATGTATTTAAACAATCAAAAAGATTTTCACAAATCCCTACAAGATAACAAAGATTCTTGTTTTGCAGTTTTCGAAAACAGAAATGAATCTTTTTCATGAGACAAATTACCATGGTTTGATTAATCTCCCAAACCACTCACACAATTGTCACAAGGAAAAACAATTATAATCAAACGAGGTAAACGCTGGAAACAAACAATTGTTAAAAAACAAGTGCATGACAGATCATACATTGTTAAAACTAATGATGGTGGTGTCTATAGACGAAACAAAAATCATTTGTTGAAAACAAATAAAAAAAAAACATTTCATATTTCCTTGATCCCGGTCGGAACCCAACCGGGTTCCCCCTCTGACACTTAATTATATATCATTCGAAGTACGCCTGGAAATATTCTCCACACGGAACTTATAGTTAAATTACGTGTCAATTCCGGGCGAAAGATTTCGTACAGGAACGTTTTGGTCATTCCTATGGAAGCGTCCTATGGAAGCGTCCAGGTGCCAAAGTGAAAAATATTTTCCAGTATACTATCTCCTAATTAGGAGATACTAACTCATAACTATGAATTACTAAGTCCTAATTATGAGATACTTTCTCATAATTATGACTTACTAAGTCCTAATTACGAGATACTATCTCATAATTAGGAGATACTATTTCCTAATTACGACATATTAACTCATAATTATGACTTACTAAGTCCTTATTACGAGATACTATCTCATAATTAGGAGATACTATCTCCTAATTACGACTTATTTAGTCCTAATTAGGAGATACTAACTCATAATTATGACTTACTAAGTCCTTTTTGCGAGATACTATCTCATAATTAGGAGATACTATTTCCTAATTACGACATATTAACTCATAATTATGACTTACTAAGTCCTTATTACGAGATACTATCTCATAATTAGGAGATACTATCTCCTAATTACGACTTATTAAGTCCTAATTAGGAGATACTAACTCATAATTATGACTTACTAAGTCATTTTTACGAGATACTATCTTATAATTAGGAGATACTAACTCATAATTAGGACTTACAAACTGCTAATTAGGAGATACTAACGCATAATTAGGACTTACTATCTCCTAATTAGGAGATACTAACTCATAATTTGGAGATGCTAACTCATAATTATGACTTACTAAGTTCTAATTACGAGATACTATCTCATAATTAGGAGATGCTATCTCCTAATTATGACTTACTATCTCATAATTAGGAGATACTAACTCATAATTATGACAAAAAAGATGGTGATGACGTTGATGATGATGATGATGATGGTTGTGGTGGTGGTGGTGGTAATGATGATGATGATGACGATGATGATGATGATGATGATGATGATGATGATGATGATGATGATGATGGTTGTGGGGATGATTGTGGAGATCATAATGGTGGTAGTGGTTATGATTGTGGTGATGATGATGTTGGTTGTGATGATGTTGTTGATAATGGTGATGATTAAAATTAGGGCTTTGCATATTACTGTCATTTTTAAGAAAATATTGGACAAGTTGGCAGCCAAGTTGAGCCAAAATGGCAGTTAAAAAAAACCTTGGAGTGTTCAAATGACTAGTGCATAGAAACACAATCAATGAAAGAAAGAAGTCCATGATGACCCTATCATTAGTTTGAAATGGCGTTGAAAGTATGTACGTGAAGTTAGCGGCCTAGCGGCCCATCGGCGTGAAGTTAGCGTCCTCGCGTCCTAGCGGCCTAGCGGCGTGAAGTTAGCGGCCTAGCGGCATGGCGGCCCAAAATGCTATCCTATTTTCTTAAAAAAAAAACAAAGAAATATCAACTGAGTTTTAAGCACACACTATCACTCTGAGGCGATTTTCAACATTTTAAAAAATAATCGAACAAGCAGTCAGCTTTTCAAAGCATGTGAACATGCCTCTCCTTCTATTTTTTTATATGTATATTCCTTTTTTATGCCCAAATTATCACTCTTAAGCAATTATAAACTCTTTTTTTTAAAAGTCGATGGAGCACTTAAGCGGCCTAGCGGCGTGAAGTTAGCGGCTTGGCGGCCTAGCAGCCTAAATGGTTTCCTATTTCAAAGTATGTATACATGCGTTTTCTTCCAAAACTGTAATAATCGCGAGTTAGTATCTCATAATTAGCACTTAGTAAGTCCTAATTATGAGTTAGAATCTCCTAATTAGGAGATAGTAAGTCCTAATTATGAGTTAGTATCTCCTAATTAGCAGTTTGTAAGTCATTATTATGAGTTAGTATCTCCTAATTATGAGATACTTAGTAGTATCTCGTAATTAGGACTAAGTAACTCATAATTATGAGTTAGTATCTCCTAATTAGGACTTAATGAGTCGTAATTAGGAGATAGTATCTCCTAATTAGGAGATAGTATCTCCTAATTAGGACTTATGAAGTCCTACTTAGGAGATACTAACTCATAATTATGACTAACTAAGTCCTAATTACGAGATACTATCTCATAATTATGAGATACTAACTCATAATTAGGACTTACTAACTGCTAATTAGGAGATACTAACTCATAATTAGGACTTACTATCTCCTAATTAGGAGATACTCACTCATAATTAGGACTTACTAAGTGGCAATTACGCCGCTAACTTCACGTACAAACTTTCAAGGTCATTTCAAACTAATAATAGGGTCATCATGGACTTCTTTCTTTCATTGATTGTGTTTCTATGCACTAGTCATTTGAACACTCCAAGGGTTTTTTTAAACTGCCATTTTTGGCTCAACTTGGCTGCCAACTTGTCCAATATTTTCATAAAAATGACAGTAATATGCAAAGCCCTAATTTTAATCATCACCATTATCAACAACATCCTCACAACCAACATCATCATCACCACAATCATAACCACTACCACCATTATGATCTCCACAATCATCCCCACAACCATCATCATCATCATCATCATCATCATCATCATCATCACCACCATTACCACCACCACCACCACCACCATCATCATCATCATCATCATCATCACTACCACCACCACCACCACCACAACCATCATCATCATCATCAACGTCATCACCATTGTTTTTGTCATAATTATGAGTTAGTATCTCCTAATTATGAGATAGTATGTCATAATTAGGAGATAGTATCTCCTAAGTATGAGATAGTTTCTCGTAATTAGGACTTAGTAGTTCATAATTATGAGTTAGTATCTCCTAATTATGAGATAGTATCTCGTAATTAGGACTTAGTAAGTTATAATTATGAGTTAATAAGTCGTAATTAGGAGATAGTATCTCCTAGTTATGAGATATTATCTCGTAATTAGGACTTAGTAAGTCATAATTATGAGTTAGCATCTCCTAATTAGGACTTAATAAGTCGTAATAAGGAGATAGTATCTCCTTATTATGAGATAGTATCTCATAATTAGGACTTATTAAGTCATAATTATGAGTTAATATCTCCTAATTAGGAGATAGTATACTGGAAAATATTGTTCACTTTGGCACCTGGACGCTTCCATACATTCCCGATCATCAGCGGTTCTGT
This sequence comes from Mya arenaria, assembly GCF_026914265.1. Classification (NCBI taxonomy): domain Eukaryota; kingdom Metazoa; phylum Mollusca; class Bivalvia; order Myida; family Myidae; genus Mya; species Mya arenaria. The sequence continues at coordinate 27,255,831 of NC_069131.1, forward strand.
TAAATGCCTACTATACGCTCTGGAGTACGATGATAACGTTACAGCTGACTCAGACATCACTTTGACTTTGAGAGAAGAGAACGGATGTAATGCTCAACAATTATTTCCACACTGCTTCTTTTACGTGATGTTTGTTTGACATCCGATAAAATCATTGATGACAACTACGCGGGCAATGGAGGCCAAATAGGGATTTGTAGTGAAGATTTGTAACTAAGCGGTAGCGTTGACAATATTAACTTGACTTTATTAAAACATCACAAAACCTGAACACTGACGGAATAATATTTTGACAAAAGCTTTTTTTGATCCTGGAACATACGCAGTTGTTTCACACAGACTCCAATTTCAATGGCATTATGCCAGCATTCCGTTGTCCTACCTTCCAAATACACGGCCCTCTGCAAGCCAGAAGAGGCTAGTATTACCGTTATGTATTTTTGCTGTCTGTAATGCTCCGTGTTTTTCAGCGACTGCCATCTGTTTACCTTAGACAAGATCAAAATAGTTTAGCTGTTGTTGTTTTTTGGCTTATCGAAGTAGTTTGCACTGAATGTTTACAATTCTCGGAACGATGCCGGAGAACTTGGATTAGTTGACTTGACGGATCAAATTAGAAGTTTCATTGAATTACTTATACACAGCTGCATATGTTATCCAGCCCATTGTTTAAATGCTTAGGATTCAGTATGCATGTTGGTATGCAAGATGCATGTTCGTCTAATCAAACTCAATAGATTTTCTGCAATTATTTCAGCACTTGTTTTGCATTCAAAAGCTCAACAATCTTATAACTGCAGACTAAAAAAGTCGAGTATACATTTATACAGTCCAAATAATACAAAGGACGAGCTGTAACCTTTCAGTATAGATTAAGGTCAAACGAGTCCTTAATTTTGCGCAAAAGGTGTTCAACGTGTAATTGTATCAATAAGTTCTAATTGATTTCAAGTGAAGTGTACAATTGCATAAATCATTCCCAAGAGTAAAGTGCTTAGGTTTATTTGCTTTATTGAAATTACTTCATGGTTTACTTGCAGCGTAGATAAATACAAAGTAATCTTCCTGGTTTCAAGGAGTGAACTAAACATCACCTAAAACATGCCATATGGTAGAAACATGAGCATAATCGTTTTTATATAAACGCCCTCTTATTAATCAACCAAGATTAAATACAAATGGAAGGTAGGTGTGACACGGTAGTACTGATACACATGTATCATACATTAAGTGCTTCCACAAATCATTCCGCTTATTGCTTGTTTAGGTCATGCTTAGCACTTCTTATTGTAACCGCGTAGTATACTTTGTTGGTGTGTAAGAATGTTCCGGAATAAACGAAACGCGCAGCGAAGGACAGCATTAACCTTTTATTAAGAAATTTATTTTTAACACGAGAACAAAGGTGCGACAAAACTTTTTATGTTGAGCTTCAACTCTATATTGTTTTACTGAAATCATATTAATAGTTTAAAGCTAAGCCTGAGTAAACACTGTCATACTTATGAAAACCCTATCAGATTTATATAATTGGGCTTTGATGGGAGAGCACGAATGCAGTGTGCAACACATCTATTGCTTTGTGGAGTAGAAATGAAAGATTATTGAAAAAATACAAAGTTATAGCTTATACGAGAATTATTGCTATGAAATAACTATCGGGCTCCATTGAACACTATCTCATAATACCAACATTAAATGTGATATAACGATGTTATGTGCGACATACCTTCCAATGCAACTTGACTATTTTGTGGAGTTTTATTGAAATTCAATTAATAGCGGCTCAGTTACAGCCATTCTAATTCATCAATGATTCTATTGTTCGCATAGCATTATCGGCGATAAGGTGACATTGCTGATCACTACGTGAGCATTCCAGCACAGACAGGTTTTTCATACTAAATATTTGTATCTGAGGGGAACCGATGACAATTTTAATCGGAATGTATTTTAACCTCCGAAATATAAAAAAAGACGAAATAATATAATTACAAGACCTATTCTGTTCCTGGCAAGTTCGCAGTTTTATCACACTGACACCGATTGTAAATGAAATAATGTAAGCCTTTCGTTGAACAATCCCCAAAAAACACGGCCCTCTGCCAGCATAGGGCGTCTCAAATATGTTGTAATTGGCAATGCTATTTCATAATGGATATTTCAGTATCTTTGGTATGTGTACTTGGCGTCTGTTTTGCTATGTTTTTCTCGTTAACTGTCTCTAAGGCTTTGATCATTGTACCTTAGACAAGATCAAAGAAGTTTTGCCTGTTTGTGTTGGCTTTTCAGAGAAGTTTGCATTGAATTTGTATATATCTCGGAAAGATACCAGGAAAATGGAAATGTTGATTGACAGATGAGATCTGAGGAATCTCTCAATTACTTATACACACCTGTATCTGTCATCAAGTTAACTGTTTAAATGCTTAGGATACGGCATAATGCTGTTTCGTCTATTCAAACACAGTATAACTCGTGCAACTACTTTAGATCTTGGTTGGCATTCCAAGGTTCAATAATATTTTATTCATATGACGGCAGACTAAAACACTCTGCAAAGACGCACAATGTCTATACATGTGAACATTAAACCTGTGTAATCTTTGAGTCGTATAATTGCAGAATATAAAATTAGCTTAAACATACGCAAAAAAGGCAAGCCTCTATTCTTTTTAGACAGAATGAAGTTAATATCCTCCTTGATCGATGTAGCTCAGGTAAATTCCAAACGATCTGGACAAGGGTAGTGCAAGAATCAATGTATAAAAGAACATAGCTGGGATTGTCAAGGAAACAAAATATATGTAGCAATATGTATAACAACAAATGCAGTTGCAAGTTTGTACATACATGTACATGAATAAATAGTCAATTAAATTGGGCATACAATAAGACAAAATAAATCTAATTTGAGGCTTGCTGAAAGGGATAATGACATCAATAAGTGCATGTATTCGGTGATAGGGGACCAGTTTAGCGAGCGCGGATCAAGTGCGGTCCGGTGATGTAGACACAAGCAAGGCGACAAACGAAATATTGGTCAATGGTTATAGGCCAGCTAACAATAGCCGGGAACACTACTTTTGTTACGAGAAATTTATTATGGCTAACCGAGATACAGGCCTTATAAAAACGTTGCAACGATACGAGCTCCTACGGCTGTGGCACACTAGCAAGTAGCCATGGATTACTATGCCGTTGGCCACCTTACTCTTATACATATTTAATGTTGGAACAAAGCAATGACAGTCTTATGAAATTGGACAAACTGATACTTGGTAGTCGATTTAATAATTAATTTATTACAAGAAACAGTCGCAATGATTACGAGATAAATGTAAGACTTGCGTGGTACTAAGGAAACGTACAAAGGATCCAAAGAACCCAATAAGAGTAGCGCAAATATGTGCGGAATGATGTGAATGTTTCTGCAAAATGAATTAACATACATTGGTAATAAGGTAGATCTCTAAGTAGCTAACTTTCATCGGTTGAAATATATGCTTCAGAAGATTTCAAACATTAGGAAGCCTAAATTGCATTATGACGAACGAAATGAATATTGGTAATATGTGTTTGTTAGTTTTAGATTTTGACTTCCATTTCATTACTTTTTTTGTTCCATTTCTCCTTGTTTTAACACTTTGTCAATACGATTGCTTTGCCTTCTTGTAAAGCCTGTCTGAGTCAACATTCTATTAATTGTATTTTTTTAATAATACCGTGACCATTAACAAATGCCATTTAACAAAATTTTAAATCGAATGCAAACGAAAACTAACAGTTATCTCCTTAAACCGAAAGCTTTAAGCTAGAGTTTCTGTGAATAAAGAGTAATATGAGTTATCAGAAAAGGTACTTTTCAAAAATTTAGACTTATCATTTTTCATTATTTTTATTGTTGTTATAAATAGAAGCGTTAAGGGTTTTAATCAATTCAACTCACAAACGAAAGTAGACATGTACTATATAGGCGAGAATAGAGGTGTACTATATAGGCAAAGAGTTCGTGGGTTCGGTCCCACTCTTGTCCACTCATAGAGGACATCGATACTGTTTTGGAACCATAGAATGGACTCGAGAAGAATTCTATAAGCTGTCAGCTTTAAAAAAATCAGTAAAAAATAAATAAAAGGCCCGAATGAGAATTGGTTTCTAAGCAGAGTTCCCTTTAAACGATTATTTCAAAATTGGTTGACAGCCTTAGATATTGAGGTATGTTATCATTAAAAGGTATCGTACAAACTGATCTTCGTTTATATTCAGTCGTAGGTGAAGAAAAGAATACATAGATGGATTTGACACTTGTTCAGGTATATGTTCGTCTATTAACCTGTTAATAAATGTCTTATTGACATTAAAAAATGTACAATGTGTTAGGTATTTCGGACATTTTCAGACTGACATGTAAAATGTTTGACTGTGTCAAAAAACTCCTTCCACCCTTTGAATGTGTGTTATATTTCCTTTCATCCTTTAAAATTGTGTAATACTTGCTCGAGACCTTTTACAATGTAGTGTCATTCCTAGCAGCCTATGACTGTATGTAAAACTTAATTTCAGCCTTTGACTATGTGTTATATTAACTGCATCATTTCACTTTGTGTTATATTTCCCCGCACTATTTTACCATGTGTTATATTTATCCTACCATTTGACCATGTATATTATTCAGGGAACCTTTGACAATGCGCTATATTTCCAACACACTTTGACTTTTCCTTTTTTCTGCACCCTTCAACTTTGTCTTACATCTTTTTGCCCCCTTTGACAAGTTGTTCTTTATATTATTTCCTTGATTCCTTTCAGCATGTCTTTCATTTTTTGCATCCGATGATAATTTGTGATACCCCTGCATTCTATGACTGCGTGAACACTATCATTATCTGTAACATTTCCTTGCAATCTATAATTTTATATAATTGCGTTATATTTCCAACACCTTTTAACTTTGGGTTTTATTTCCTTGCACCCTTTGATTATATTTTATATTCCTCGAACCTGTTCTCCGTCAAATTTGCCAAACATGTAGACTGGGTGGTAATACAATACAAGCATTTTCTAAAATCTAATAAACTTTAAGCATAATGTATAAACAATCCAAAGCGGTAAAACACGCAATTATTAAAACTTATTAGAACATATAGAGAAATGTTCGGCGAGTGTACCGCAAAGAAATGTAAAGTAAATAAGAAGCAAGAAGAGAAATGATCAGCATCATTCTATACAAGATATGTCCGCAGAATTGAACATATCTTTTTTATAAAGCATTTAGCAAAAACTAAGAAGACAATCATGTACATAATGATGTTACCATGTAAATACTTTAATGTTCAAACTAACTAAACAACATTGAATGCTACTAACACAAATAAATGTTTAACAAGTTAATGTTACCAATACAAAGTCAATTAATGTAATGAGAAGCAACGGTAGTCTGGCTTAAATTCGTGTAGAGTGATGCCTTCGATCAATCGAGAACATATACATTCATGGTTTAAGTGTGTTCCATCAGTTAGCACTATTTGACCAAAGAGAATCGTTGGTTTTATGCACGCACGTTAGTAACACGGACAATTCATTGATAAAGCATATGTGCAACATGTGCACTTCTCGGAATTTCTATACACCCAAAACTTCCATTATCAATGCATGAATAATAATCATTTGTATTGACGGTATTCCTTCGTACTCCGACATATCAACCATTGAAAAAAAACAAGTCTAATGCTTTTAAAACACTAACATTAAAACTCGTGTGATTAAGATACAATCAGAATAAAGAGTTATCATTTGACCGAGTGTCGGGTTCATTTTCGGTAAATGCGCTCAATGGCGGGGTAAAATACGCAGCATCATTAGTTCACATTTTTTCATGTTTATATAATGTACATTCGTATTCATGTGATAAAGATTGTATCAGAAAACATGTAAAAATGTTATCATAGTGTACTCCGTCCTATAATAACACGTAAAAAGTTTATCAATATAATTTGGTATGGGTTCAAGGCATGTCTATTGAAGAGATAAAATCGCCTAACGTAAAGCAGCAAAGCAAGTAATGCAAACTGTTTTTTTTTTATTTCTGCGCATGCGTGCCGAAGACAAGGGTATATAAGCTCAATACCTCTTGAATTCTGCGCATTTAACGAACAAAAGTTGCGCTATGTGGTCCAGGAATATTGTCTTGCGGTTCATTTTCTTTATCCTGCTAATGGGCAAGAGAGTCAGTTCAAAGGAGCCTCAGTGTTCCTCCTTTCACTATGAAGAGCAGTTATTGTCAAAAATGATCCGTATGGAAATAGCGATGGAACAACAACAACAACGAGTTAATGACGCTTTGGAGAAAATGTCAAAAACTATTGACTTATTTGAAATGGGGGCAATTAAAAAAGAAAGCCACATGCTAGATAGAATCAAAGATGCTCTGGAAAGTGTTAATGCTACAATGGTGAATTTCTATAATAGGACACTCTTACTCGAGGACAACTTAAAGAACGCGGTCGATGACTTCGCTCAGGATTCTAAACTGCTGAGTTCAACATTGACTCAAAATGTATCTGAAACAATCGGATATTTGCACACGTTAGAAGGTATATATTTTTTATTAAAGGTTAAATTTCGTTATTATATTTTACAGAAAGTGCGCTTTCTTGGAAGTTATCGATGCATGATATTTCCGTTTGGGTATAAATGTTGTTTTAATCACTTTGACGTATGTGCACAGTACTCATTTTATCCATTTAATATTTAAAGCAGAATGCTATTAAGATTAAAGCATAGCTTTATAGGTTGCAATTCTTGCTTCTAAAAGCAAAATATCCACATCAAACAATCACATTTTTAAAACAAGGTTTTACAGAGAGAGATGTTGGTTTTTCTACGTACGCCTTTTATATATTTTCAGAAAAAGCTGGAACACCAACAATTGCATTTGAAGCAAAGGGCTTAAAGGATCTGAGTGTGCCACCCAATACAAATCTCGTATTCACAGAGGCCGTGTTCAACCATGGGAATGGATATGACGTCAAAACGAGCGTGTTTACCTGCCCCCTCAATGGCACGTACTTGTTTACGTCACATCTCTGTAGTGCCTATAACAAACACTTTGGCTACCGCTTAGTTGTGGACGACATTGTTTATTCTAGTGGGACCGTTGATGATAGCAATAGTTACCATTGTACGTCGTTTGATGCTATTGCGATATTGCAATTAGCAAGCAGGGTGTGGGTTCAGACGAATGGCAATACCGGTAATTTTTATCAAAGCTCCAATATGGTAAACACATTTTCTGGTGTTCTTCTTCATCGTTAAACGTATTTATGGCGGTATAAACTATAAAAGAAATTAATTTAACGTAAAACCGTCATAGCATTATGGATAACTCCATGCGGACCTGATTGTGTTTGGTTATTGTATATCTATTTAAGAGGATATTCGTGTATAGCAAACTGTGTATGTTTTATCAGATTATGCAAGAAAATCGTATTATAAATGTGTTAGTTACTATTTGAACATTACTCTGACAATATGAAATGTGATGATTAAACGCATTAAAACATCTAGATATATGTTTATGCTTTATATGCACAAACTTCAAATTAAGACGATACATGGATATACAGCTTGGATTTGCATTGAGCCATACTAAGATGTAATGCTTATTTGTGTCAGTATTGATATAAATTTGTCATAATTTGAAAGGGATTGTGTACTGACTACTTGTGTATGTAATAACTTACATCAAAATAAAGACGACGTTATCATAGATGCTATGCTTGTTATTGATTTCGTCCGAAAATGGAGGGTATTATACCTATTTTGCAAAATGTCAAGACTACACAGGTTTTTTTTTGTTGTTTTTTGGTATATATTTTACGTATTGTCTCTCTACTTCTAATTCTCTTTGACAGTGACAAAGATATTATGGGATCAACAGTCAAAAATGCTAATTGTTTGAAATTTGAAATAATGAAACTAGAGTCACAAGAGTCAGCCGACCATGAATTTCATTTGCCGATGTTAATAAAATGGTCTGAGTGTAGATGCTTTCATCATACAAACTCATAGTACTTGTGTCGTCAGCAGACCTTATTAAGAATGTTGGCATGTATAATATTTGCCCATATTACCATTTTTATAAATGTCTGATACAACTAATACAACCTATACTCTACCATTAATTTAAAATGGAAAACATTACAAGTACGTGTACGTAGTTATATTGAGCTAACACCTCGGTCAATATTCATCTCTAACTTTTAATACCTCAACGAAAGCATTAGAAATAAGTAAATTTATGTAACCGAATATTTTTGTATGATGCAGATAGCTAGAAACTAAGTCTACAGTAATCTTAACGTTTTTGGACCACACACAACCATTTCGCAACCATAAGCATGTATGACAAATCATTTATAAATGCGTTATTGAACGTACCAAGTAGTTTAATTACTCGTCCACCTAACAAAATATGCATCCGCTCTTTGTGAAATAAACAATTAAATGTTATCATATACAGCAAGAAAAGAAAGAATACTTTTTTTGATTTTCCCAATATTCTCAAATGATCTATAAAGTTTCAAGATTCAAGCAGGGTTTGTTATTGGCACAATACTTCCAGAGGGTGGAATTTCCCAGAATTCCGGGTATTCCAAAAGAGCGTAGCTAAACCAACCACGATAAATAAACATTAAAACATTGAACCGATCAAGGTTAAAAATAGACTAACACCGGTAATGTCTTTGTCATTGTACAGTTTTTGTCACGTTTACTGTTTGTTGGATTGCTATAATAATCACCTGATAAAGAAAAAGATCATCAAATTAAATGTTTCTACTTAAGAACACATCAGTAAATACATCATTGTATGTGGAACCAACAAATTTCCTGAATTATTGTCAGCATCACTACCATTATTGTTTACATCACTACCATAATTGTTTACATCACTACCATAATTGTTTACATTACAACCATTATTGTTTACATTACAACCATTATTGTTTGCATATCTTCCAAATATCCTGACAAAGGATTGTATCACTGTATTGTCATTACATTAGTCATAATACAGATCATTTTTCCACCAAACTTTTATTTTAGAATCATTTTTCTTTTATCTTCATAATTTATTTACACATAATATAAAAATCGTATATGTCAGTCGTATGTGGTTAGGTATTTACACGTTAAAATAAAGAGTATTTTAATTTTATTTTATACTTCTTGATCTACCGTGTAATGAATAAATATACCATGTAACAATACATACGATATTTACGGATTTCTATCTGTCTTTCAATGCAGGAAGTTGTGATTTTAGCACACGATGGCAAAACCAATATTCATTTATAATGATAACTACCAAAGAATATAAGGAGCAGCTGAACAACTGGCCATAGATAAGAGCAATTTGTCATATTAAATACTTATTGGCGATTATTAAGTTCCATCTCCTTCATCGTGGTGGTTAAAAGTAAATAAAAGTGTTAATAAAGACAATCGATCTACCATTTATCATATACATTATTGCGTGCGCAGGAGAAGCTGGAGGCTAGGTTTTATACTTAATTTTTGTGGAAGGAATAAGGGATGCTAGGGTTCATACTATGCTGTATGAGATTGGGGTATGTCATGTATGAGGTGGGGGGAAGTTGACAAGTACTGAGAGCTAGAAAGAAGTCTTAAATTATGGAACTTGAGCTGACAGGGCATTGGAAAGCGACAGGAGGGGGAGGGTAAAAAATATCTTAAATACTAAAGCTTATTACACTTTCATTGTTTTACATTTACACAATTGTGTGCGCGAGGGAAGAGGGAGGCTAGGTTTAACAACCAAATTGCAATGGAGGGCGGCAGGGAGGCTTAGATTCTTGCTTTGTTGTATTGTATTGGGGTATGTCGTATGTGAGTTGTTGGGGAAGCGACAAGTACCGTCAGCTAGAAAGAGGTCTTAAATACTTTCATTTACATGATCATATACAGTATGGCATGCGCGGGAAAGGCTAGGGTTCATAATATATTGTGTGGATGAGGAGGATTTCGCTCGGTGGGAGGGCTTGTAAAGCCGAATTTGAGGAGGGAATATAAAAAGGTCGCAAATGCTACAGCTAATTACCGGAAACACTTCATTTTCAATATTATATACAGTATTGCGTGCGCAGGGGTAGGGGTTGGCTATGGTTCATACAATATGATGGTATGATGGTATGTCGTCTGTGAGGTGTGGGGAAGGGGGTGGGGAAGCTGGACAGGGATAGGGCTATACAAATGTCTCAAATGGCACACCAGTATACTTGACAACAGTTTAATTTTGTTATATATATCATATTTATGGGCCAGGAGGCTGAGGCACATTCTTTATTGTATGGGAGGGAGGTATGTTATGTATGGGCGGGGTTTGGGAAGGTAGTGGGGAAGGCGGAGTTGGGAGTGGGGTTCTATGATAGGACTCAAATGCTACAGCTAAATTCCGAAAACACTAGCATTTCCATTAAAATATACGAAATTGCGGGCGCGGGGGCTTCGTTTGATATCATGTGGTATGGGAGGGGAGTATATCGTGAGAAGTGTATGTTCTAGAAGAAAAGGGAAGCCAGAAAGGGGTGTGGGGCTATACTAAGGTCTCAAATGCTACAGCAAAATTTCTCATTATCTTGAACAGTATTGCCTGCAAGGGGGCTGGGGGCATTAAATATATCCGGTTTTTGTGTCGATTTTTGCGGTATTTTGGCGTAATATGAAAGTACTTTAAACGAGTGAACACGTGTTCCCAGTATTTTTACCTTTATGGGGTGGTAGGTGTAGGTGTCCCTACAATACCTTCAAGGTGATAATCCACCCATATTTCTCTAGTAAGTACCAACCCAGCCGGAAAGTAGATTTTGCGTCGATTTTCATGGAATTTTAGCAAATATTAAAAGTGCTTTAAATGATTAAATGGGTTTTCCCTATGTGGTGACTGTATGTTTATAGTAATTTAAAAGTCAACCTGTCAACCACGCCTAGCTATATTGATACCGCCTCAAGATATTATAATTAAATACACTTCTCTGCTGATAGCATCAGAGCAAGCATGTAACTTCAGAAGTATTAAAATATATAAAGTCCTATAGCGTGTTGAATCTTCATTCCTTAAAACCCTTAGATGTTACAGTGACCAAAATGGGTTTATAGATTTTCGTGACCTCTACAACACATACTAAATGATACTCCGCATAAATTTGCTCAGGGAGTACCAGACCAAGCTGAAATGTTCCAAAACAATACTAGACCAGACCAAGCACGAAAACGGTTTTGGAATCGATTTTGGACCAACTTTAAAAATGCTTTAAGGGATTAACGAGTTTCCCCAATTTGGCGGTCTATATGGAGTGGTAGGTGTACGTTTCCCATGCAATATCTTCTGAGCCTTACTTCTCCTAAACCTCTCTAGTTACCAGACCAAGCTGGAAATGGTTTCCTGTGTAAATATTTGTCGAAAATTGAGCGTGTACGTAAAGCAAGATATCCCAGAGTATTGGCCTGTATTGTCTGGTATATGGGCGATTCAACTTCCAAACAAAAACAATGTTTGCGTGTTCATAAACTATACGGCGAGAAAACTATTCCGGCATTCCGTTTGTCGGGAAACTTGACGCACCTTTTTAGTAAACTGAGCATTACAATGTTATGTTATGGAGACGTACGCGATTGCAAAGAACGACAAACGTGATGTTATCCTTACTTTTTACTGTATGACTACTGAACTACTTATACACAGAATGGCAGATGCAAGCGGAATTTATGACATCAATGGCAGAGCTATAAGAATGGCATACTAGAGTACGCTACATACGCTAAGAGCTATACTTATACCATGTGTTCGTTAAACTTGGGTATGCGAGTACGTAAATATTTTGCGACGTTCAAGCACAGTGCTTTCCCTTGATATGACATATATAAATTACCACTGTGTTTGATTGACGACCTGTAATAATGAAAGGAAGCGAAATATATGTTGATGAAATGGCAGCAGATGAAGCGCTAGAGTATACCGATGTCGTCCAGATTATTTAAGAAACACTTAAAGAAATACTCTTTGTTCTTTGGTTATATTAATATGTTTGTTTAGTAGACTATGGGTGTTTTCTACTTTTGATGCGATTCATACACAGGCGACAGTAACGTTGACAGGACCCACCATATGACCACGCCAAAATCGCCTCCGTAAAAAATCATTTTTCAAAACTAAAAATGATTGGAACACGATCATTTATCACAAAAAAACAAATATCAACATTAAAATCCATGTAAACATATCTTGACAATATGTACTATTACAGCTCTGTATTTTCAACAAAACAAAACATAACTTTTCTGTGATAAATGTTATTGTTCTTTAAAAGAAAATTCCGCCTGTGGGATATGTACGGTCTGAATATTTGATAAAACTCCAATAAGGTTAATCGGTTAAGTACATATCATTTTACAAATCTGTCTGTCGCTTTGTTTTAAAAACGAACAGTTTTAAGCCAATAATGTTTGAACAATGAATATATCGACAATGTATAATTTGGAAAAAACAATCTTTGCTTTTGACAAAGACTGGCGTGGAGTGATATCTTCACAATAATTTGTGCCTTACTAGGTCATTTAAACTGGAAAAAAAGACAGAAACAGTTTCATTTATTGATGACAAGCAATGGCGTTAGAAAATAAACACCAAAAACCTTACTTTATTGATATAACCTTTTCCGGCTTAGAGAACTATATTGGGCAAACGAACTGAATACTTAAGTAATGCGGCGTAACCAGCCAGCTCAAATTTCCATGTAGTCATAACAAAAGCGGCATAGCCTCAAAAGTGAATAAAATGAAATGATTCAATAAAACAGGCAGTATTTCACAAAATGGATCAGAACCTTGCAGGTGGGGATGTTGGCGGAAAAAAGGTAATTACTTTCACATTGTTTTATAAGTTTTGAGTAAATTAAATAGAAATGACTTGGATAAATAGCTGCGGAATAGGACAACTGACTTACTTTGCCGTAAACATTGAAATAATTGTACATTGATTGTGTTATAGTTGAGAATTGCTCCTCCATTGTAGTCCGAAATAACGTTTATTGTTTGAATCTTTAATCCAGATAACGCATAATATATTTGTTTATGTTTTGCTTTATATTTGCGTTTGTTATCTTATGGAAACCATTTTTTTTCTATCGCGTTGAACCGGCGGTATCCGGGATATGGCCTAAATTGGCTTGAATCTGTCATTCCATAAGTTCACAATGGTATGCATCTGATGATGTTTAGTGTGTGTTCAAAAACATTTACTTATTTATTTGAACTCATTTGGAAAAACGTTTAGGTAAAAAGTGAGAAAGTTCCTCAAATTACTGTGGTAAGAGTTTTATAGGAAACACAATTCCGCTCGCCCGATTAATTGTTTAGACAATCAACAGAATGGTACCACCATTTTACTGCTATATTCTCCAAAATCAAAGCCGCCATGACAGTTAAGTAGCCATGTCATTTAAGTTCAATCTGATTAACTCCATTTAAATTAATTTAGAAGACTGATTTAAAATACAAGGTATACATATCATAACATATCAATTCACATGGCGCAGAACCTGTATCGTTGTAAAGGCTCTTAATAAATCTAATAAATATATCAGCTATTTAGAATCAGAATTTCACAAAAGTGAGTATCGGATATCCGAAAGTGGGAAAGACAATGGTTATATAAACAATAGCTACGGTTAATCAAATCAATCACAATTCGAAAATTTTAAAATTCATATACGAGCGTGACTGATTGACAATTGAGTCAATAATGTGTAACAGGTGTTTTGTAACACAATGCACACTGTTTATGATTATCGGAATTCGTCAAGACTGCAGTAAAGTATGTCTTAATATATATATATATATATATATATATATATATATATATATATATATATATATTTATGTTTACTTTTGGCAGGGTAATTGATAATACTTCAGAAACAAAGTTATATTTTGCGGCAGCTCAAAAAAGACAACAGCCCTGGTTTCTATTCACGAAACGTAATCAAGATTGTTTCAATATGCTTTCAGCTTAATGTCGTAAATTCAGCTAAATAAAGAACAAATAGAATATACTAACAAAATGTCATATGGTTTAACAGAAATAGATCGTTGGTGTAGTCACCTTCGGTTTACCAGCGAAAGCACACTAGTGTCATGAATTTTGTGGATTTGGCTCGAACATTTCCATGTACAAAAAGGTAACGTACTGTGTGTGATTTGTCCAGAAACCAATTCAAGCACAAATGTTTGTACACTCATTGTTTCATTTCAGGCACCCGTGACACCAAAAGGCGCAGATGGATATGAGTCATCCTCAACAGGTAAGATCCAACCACATATGCATTTTTTTGTTTCAGTACATATTGCAATAATTTTAAAATAGTAATTGCGTTGCAAAAACAACATGAAGTGCGCAACTCATAAGTGTATTGCACTTTTGGTTTATACTCATTTATATTTGCTGGATTGTAAAGCTGAAAGCTGATGTGAAACAGTCCGTTTCCTGGGCTGAATCCAGTGTTGTGTTCTTTTTGAGTGGCCATAAAAACGAACCACTGATGGGGCTCGAACTCGCAAGCTCTTTGGTGAGAGGTGGACAAACATGCCACTACACTTTATCACCCTCAATTCTTTCTTGCATGAGTGTGACGAAGTAAAGCATGACTAGTACGGCTATATGTAAAATAAATGGGGGGTTTTGCGGTGGTCTGTATAATGTTATCATTAAAATATAATTGATATATCTCTGTTCATGGACAGTAAACTCGCATTTAGATATCTCCCAATGTTTTGCAAGTGCGTTGTAGTTTTCTTTTTAAGCGCGTACGAAGCTTAGGCCAAATATCAATGAGATTATTTCTGGATTGGATTGACGTCGTCATTCGTTCAGCGCACTTTTGAAATTAAATATGGCATACTTTCGGTGCTCTTGGTTTAAAACAACATTTATCTATAAAATCGATAGTCCACTAAAATTACGCGTATTATGATCTACATTCAAAAGTGAGGTTGTCATCTGTTCTTATGGAACTAGTTATCAATTAAATTCAGTTATCGATCATTTTATCATCATTTATCAATTGTCAGCAAAAATGTGTTTAATTAAGGTCATTGGAAATAATGTATTTAATATTCCGACAAATCATGAAGTCTGCAACAGGGAGAACAAGTCTTAGACTCCGCCTGGACAAATTGCTGGTTTATCTTAACGAAACAGGACATAATTGTATTCCAGTTCAAACATTCGGTATATCAACAAGGACAAAACTACATATACAACGCAATCCATTTGTTAAATATTCCATATTCCAAATTGGTACAATAAATGACTTGTGTAAGTCTATTCCGATATGTAAAAAGCAAAGTCTGTCCAATCCAAAAGGTAAGATATATTTTCGCTTTCAAAAGCCCGTCAAATGAAACATTATGGGTACCAATTAACGAAATACAATTACGCAATTATTCCATTACATGTTTAAAAAATAATGTTAGGTACCGAAAACAATCTTTACAAAATGCAATGTAAAACTGTTTAAGCTCATTTAAAACATGAAACATTTCCAATATCAGTTACGGCCCTTTCCCAATACGTCACATAATAAACAAGCATTGTAAAGTATTCACACATGCTAGGAGAACAGTGGTTCATAATTAACTAATTTATTAAACAAGTAGTATAACGAAATGACAAAACAGATGCATGTTAACCTAACTCGATGAGACCTTTTCATGTCGATACACTTGAATAATTCATCAGCATTCTAAGCGTATATAAACTTGTATAAAGTCTAAAGAACACATACATATTTTCCTGATTACTGTTTTGGCCACACATGAATGTTACCATAGGAATAACAGTGTTATTTTTGTTTTAATTTGCCATGGAATCGTTGGTGTCTAATATCTGAAAATATCTGAAACAGCTTAAGAGTAATTTATTTAAGTGTACGTTAAAAGGTAAGAATGTTTAAAATCATTAATAATACAAGGCAAACTACGGGGCCTTGCCCGATAGTCAATTATAAAAAATGATAAATGATGAATTTACCGTGTTGGAGCGGTCACGGTAGACAACGAGTTCTAACCCACATGAGTTCATTGAATGTTTAAAATAGTTTATAAATACTTTACCTCAAACTTGTGCAAACATGTTTTTAAAAATACAAATAAAAAATGTGTACCTGATTGTAATAAAATTAAACATTCATATAATAATGACTTTTGACGACCGGATACAGACAATACCTGGAAACAAATATATCAAGCCGGGGCAACAATGTTAATCTTAAAGGGCATAAACATTAGATCGTTTAAAAATAAGAGTATACAATATGTCCTCAAAACAAGTCTAGAAGTGTGGCCGCTCGTACAGCATTTAAAATGAATTAAAATATTCGCCGTATTTCGTCTCAGCCTAGTATCCAAATTTAAAAATAGCGTTCCGAGCACCTTGCAAATTGTCCTTCATTTGGGATTTTTAGTGGTTTTGAGTTGATCAATACTCGCACTCTTGCAATGCCCATTCGGCGATTTTTGCGACAGGTTGTTAGACATAAGGTGTCTGGAGCATAGGTTATAGACAAAATAAAACGTTGGTTAGAGCTACCCAGTGTACTGGCACTGTCACACAGGACCCCTAATTAACGTCCCTCCAATAAGACAAATGGTATGTCTTAGTGGTGCAGTGGAGAATCGAAACTGTGACACTTGGATTGACAGTCATTAGCGTGACAACTGGACTACAGATCCGCTTCTTTTGTGAATCCATGAATGTTGTGTTGATAATTAGCATGCGGAAGTCACGTGATCAGTGTCAATAAATAATTTTTTAAATGGAATAAAAAACACAATAGCCGCGAAAGATAAATGAGTAGTAAGCGCGGGGGCATATCAATTAATACGATTGTACACAACGATACCAATTTGATGTATGTTTGTGACAAGAAATTATCTTGTAATTGTATCGTACTGTTTATAGTCCCTTTTTAAGTCTTTCAATACAGCAATTTAAAATAGCTCGCCTTAGCAACTTCATAACCCTATATATGATATCAGTCTCATAATGAATTCATCATTGTACAAACCAGAAGGTTAAACAAAAAAGAAATATTACCAAGCAAAATTGATAACAAAATTAATAGAAAGTAAAAACAGAGATTAACGGTCGAGGCAAAAGTCGAATCAAAATATATTTAAAATGAAAATTTTACCCGAAGAAGTTAGACAGCTTGATAAAAGCCTGATTCACAGTATTTGAAATGTAAACTTTTAAGTCTTAAACTTTTGTTATTGATCGTTGCAAAACTGTCTAGTGAGTGATATAAGGTGGATATAGTGTATTAACATTGCTGAACATTATCGAAGATATCTTTGAAATCTAAAAACATAATATGTAACCTTATAGTCGCGTTTCAATACGGAATTCATGCTACATTAAACAAACGTCAGATTAGTTTACAAAACTGTCAACGGAATCATGTCGTCTGCTTAGTATGTTTGAAACATACACCGCTCTTTTTTAAATTATAGACATATCCCATTGCAAAACTTTAACCGATGTATTATCGTTTTTGCTCTAAACGTTTTGATATTGAAAACAAATTACGCGGTTTAAAGGAAGACTTTTTGTTTAGTTAACTGATTAAATCAACCTGTTATTCAATCTTCTTTTCATTGGTTGTTTAGCGATTGAATTTCTCCCGTTTTTTTCTCCGGGGTTGTACGAGTTTTAAATGTATCTTCAATTTGTTATTAGATGTCCTCCGAAATATGAACACAAGGACTATTGTAAAAAACAAAATGATTTATATTGAATTAATGCATGAACTATATATCTATATCTATACCTGTATATAAACACACAACCTTTAGTTCTATATTTTAGCATTAGAAACATCCTTTTTTTAATAAAACAAATATATCGTCTAATCGTCAATCATGCGAATTTTTCTGGTAAATTATTAATTTAATTCCTACGGAGAAGATTTCTACAAACTATGCTTTTGTTCCAATCCATTTCAATATTATAGACAACTTGTGTGTGTGCATATTCTGTGTAGTTTGTTTGTATATGTTGAACAAAATATTTTTAAATCAAATAAGGGCCGGGTCTAAGCAAGTTGGGTTTTGGAAAACGGCAGTTGATGGGGATTTGCCTAAATGGAAATCATTAATTTTACCAATGGAGTTTGCGCTTTCAGCAGGTGAGATTTCCTTCCAAAGAAATACTTTTTAGTAGTTGTTATAAGGACAAGAGCAGGCCATGATGTTGCTGGTTGCAAAATGGTTGAAGTTTCTGAAACATAGCTGCGAGGAACTGACTAATTTGCCTTTTACACTGTCCCTTCGAACCAAATATATATATATATATGTATGTATAAATACGATAGTCCATTTTAACAATACGGCTCTGTACATCACCGCTGGCGTCACGTCATTGAGCGTTTTTAAAATGACGTCATTAAACAAGATAATCCGTAATACAATATATATAATAATAACAATACATTGATATTTTAATGCGATTTGTCGTTTTAGTAATCTAAAGCATTTATGAATGTAAGAAAAGGGTCATAACTTCTTTATCCGGATTTCATATTCGACACTCGTTGATTTTTGCAGATTTTGATTTCCTTCAGCTAGCGCCCCGTGAAATCCAAAGCTCATAAATCCACTCGAGTTGAATACAACACCCCGTGTCAAAACGCAGTCGTAATAACCCTACTGTATTGCATCATGTCCAGATTGAGTTAACAGCTGTAAAACCCCGTTCAAATATCATCGGCGATTGTTCTAGATTAAAATTAGTGTTGCTATGGAAACACACTATGTCGGCAAATATTATATTTCTAGCAATATTCTGTTACCCGTTTCATTTTTTTATTTCATGTCTCTAGAAGAAGAGTATGAACAGGCATCGGAAGAATTTTCAGCAGATGTTTTAGAGCAAATGTAAGTTTTCAAATCTGTGGTGTTAAACTGTAAAATAGTTACGTTAATAGCGTTAATGTGTAATAGATAAATATCAGTTTCTTTCAGAGAGCTTTCAACAATACAAAGTAGTTGGGACAGCCAAAAGATTGAATAATTGTCGTTTAAATTTGTGGTACAAAAGTAAAGCATGATATGCCTTATTCTTCTTTTATTCGAACGGAAAAGTATTTAAACAATGTCAATGTGTTTAATGACAACATCATTCCTCCTATAAAGTGTTCTTTTGCTAACGTCTCTTAAAACTGCCATGCAACTGTACAATAAAGGTTGAGGCATCTTTTGTTTAATTTTATCATATTTGAGTTAGAGTTAAATGGTCAGAACAAAACAAGCAATATATGTGTACATATATAAGCGATATTTTGGTGTGTGTTTTTTAAATGGGCCATTGCGGCCACGTAGCGCTATCAATTAATACAAAAAAATATTTATAAAGGCTTATAGTTTCTTTTAACAAATAGTGTGCGCCTTTACCGTATTGAAGTTATCAAAAAACCAAATATTTTCAAAAATGTATCTATCATCAATATGGAACCGTTCTTCTCTTACTGATCCGCTTTATCTAGAATGGTGTACCTCAGCAGCGCTCGATCGACCGAGAGTCAATAAACAGTTTTATTTACATCAAATGTCCAAATGTTTACATTCTAAATTTCGTAAATAATGCTACGTCGGAAGGCAATAGTTACTTAAAAAAACTTAAAACAAAATAGGTTTGATTTTTCTTCACCGTTTTACATTATACAACGGGCACTCTATGCTGCTAGAAGAGCCTCGGATCCTTTTTATTTCCGGTCTATGATGGGTACTTTCCCGAAACACTTCGACAAACCAATTTTCTTAAAAAAAGTTTTGACAGTGCTCATTCAGGCGGCGGTTTTCGGAAAGTTTTAAGAACTTAAACAATCAAACTCTGGTGAAAGACCGAAGGCGGGGCCATGTAAGCGGGGTAGACTGCGCTAGGTTTCATTAAAAAAGGTGAAGAAATAGTGGTATACACATACTGAGTGTGCAAGGCGTAGTTTTTTTTATAAGAAACTGAAAACAGTTTGATACATTTTGGTCTGTAGGCCTTTGTAAGTCGTCTATCTTCAACGGTCTTCAAAACCTCCCGAACAACTACGACATGTCCAGGTGGTCCTCCGTCAAAAAAGCTAGTAATATATTTGGTGCGAGTTGTCGACATATAAACAGTGAAATTATATCCAAAATCATTGCCCATGGGTATGCGGTTGACCCACCAAGAAAAGTATTTGTTTGCCATATGATTATATACGAATGTCTTTTGTGGTCAAGGTTAAGCATTTATGATTTGGCAATCTTTACAGTTTTGCCTATTTTAATAATGTCACCACTAGTTGCTTTGTGCCAAGAGGTTTATGCATTCGAAACCCGACGGCGTCATACCGATAAACGTTAAATTATCGTAACTGTACTTCTGTTGTCAGTCGCTTGGCATCAAAAGGATAGTACTGTGAAAATGGTGTACTCAATCCTAGTTTTACCCAAGAGATTTGTATCCCATGTTTCGGTACCGAAATGTACTAAGATGTGTTATCTAAAATAGCTACGATGTCGCACCTGGATCTCACTCTGGGTATTCAAATTTTAAATTAAAAAAAATAAAAGTTCTAACATTTTACTTCGAACAGTAATGCAGGATTGGCTTGGCTCTCTTTATTGTTTATTTGCAGATCTCAGGCGTCGCACGAATACGACAAATTGCAAGTGTTTAATCAGTCAATGTGCCTGATATATACGGACGAAAACGACATTCTGCAAGTCGAAAAAAACGTTGTCGCGGAATTTGAGACGATTGCTCTGCCCATGGTCGTTGTTGGTGTCGCTGGCTTGTATCGCACAGGAAAGTCATATTTGCTGAACATAATTGCACAGGGAAAAGGTCAGTCAAAGAGTACTTTTTAATGATGATGATATACTTAAACAGGAATGATACACATTCTTGTTCATTACCTTCATGATGTTCAGCTCTGATAATTTTATGTTATGGCCCTTTGAATATCAACATCCAGTGCACAAAGCGATATTTTTCTGAATGACAACTAATGAAGAGATTAAAATAGAACTGCAAATGAGTGATGAGTACCAAACTCTTCTGCGTTGCAAAAAAACGTTTCAATTGCTCCAAAGATGGCTGACTTGCGGCAGTATTGGATTTTGTCATACTTTTGTCAAGTGATCTACTTTTACGATTTATGTTGCATCTACTTGATATTCACTATGGATAGGTGTGGTGTGGTGCTTCAAGATGGCTGATTGGGTTGGTTTCAACGCAACGTCAACCATTTGCTAAAATGGTGATTATCCTGCGCGATTGTCCTGTATAACCTTGTATTATTTATTTATATAAAATATCATTAATGATGAATGAATAATACAGGAGAGAAAAGGTGAGGTCGAGTGCTATACAAAGTGTCTTTTTTTTGCCTCCCTGGTTAACCCCTTTTTTTCCTTTTCTCAGTCTGATTTATGCTCGATGAAGGAAACTGCTGAAGCATTCGTTAAAAATTATCCATTGCACTTTCCGTTCTAGTAATCAGAATTTAAGTTAAGCACTAGTTAAAGGAATATTTTGCATAATCATTCCCTGCTGTGCATCCTGTGTTTATTGCACTTTTTTACAACACGGGTGAAATTTTCTGGGTATCTTTTTATTGGATCAGGATCGATTAGAGTACATAATCTTTTGTCTCAATAATACAATATATGGTTTATAGGTTCATGCTTATACATATAAACACTATGCGTAGACAATGTATTTATTAATTTGACCGCAAATGTTCTGACGAAATCAAAGCAAAGTCTTATTGTCTGGAATTCACATATTTGTTTAAAATTGTTTAAAAATTGACTTTAAGAGAGTCAAAATCTGGATTTTAACGCAAAGGGTAATTTTTCTGTACGTGCAAGCCTTTATCTATCATAAGCCGGGCTTTGTTATGGACAAACGGTTGCTTATATCAAAAATGTAAGTCTGTATTCAATATTTTTGTTTCGGTTTACTCGATGTTTGTGAACTGTGCAAAGTCATTGATAGGTTTTTTTGCATTATCATGACTTTGCCTTACGTGAAATTAGCACCTAGTCTTAACATAGCTATCCCTAACGTTTTAATGTTTTACAATAATTACATATATTGAATGATAATATTTTGTTTAATTTCTAATAGGGCAATTTTTGCAAAAAAAAATATTTTTTCGTTTCGAACATGCCACGTCAATATCTTAATATCCAGTTGAAACGAATACATTCAATACATGTTAACGTACTTAATTCAATATTTGCGACACGTGTCTTAAACGTTTTTAGGAACATTATACATTAAACATTATTGTGCAACACCTTGAACCAACCTCTAATATCCTGTTGATAAAGTTTGTAAATAAATTTGGATTAGCTAAAATCACGATGGACTAACTTGTTTTTCGTGGACACACACATGCGCATTTTTTGAATGATTTAATAGCGCTATTTCAGTTTCTAATATGTCTGAACAGTACGTTAATATTGGTGCAATTTGTGTATCAACTATTTAAAGTTCTGATTAAGTTGTCCACAGTTGCACTGATACATACGAAACAAGTACAGGCTTTCAAAACCTGTTTACTAACCCTAGGGAATGATATCTGTCACGAAACTAATAGAAGCACGTATTTATATCGTGTCTACTCTTTCGTTATTGGAATGTACCATTTCTGTCTTTCTCTCCATTTTTATAAATCATGATCTTGGATTAAGCAATTCTAAATCATATACATTTACAGGTCCATACATCGAGAGATAATATGTTTCTCCCTTTAAAAGATATAGCTATTGACTAAGATAATTTGTCTTGTAATTATCAAGCTCTAGAAAGTTATATTTCGTTGCTGAATTTTGATTTTATAAATGAGTTGATGTTGTTGTTGTGTTGTTTTTAATTCTGAAGGGCGAAAAATTGTCCGTCCGATGAGAAGCTGAACATATTATCAATTTGAAATGACCCAGTATCCCATTTTAGCAGATTTTGGTTTATTTTTTTTATGTTTTTCTGTTTTGAAGGTTTCCAAACAGGGCACTCTGTAAGGTCAACAACAAAGGGAATATGGGTGTGGTGCATGATGCACCCTAGGCAAAAGGATACAGTCTTAGTGCTGTTAGACTCAGAAGGACTTGGGGACGTAGACAAGGTATATAAATCTGGGCTACTCTTCACTAAAGTCTAAATCCCGGCCTTGATACTCACGAATGAAATGAGTCATTTTTCCCGTACATTTCTCCATTATATTTTAATTGGGTTGTTATATTGCTCTTGCAATATTAATCATGAAAAAAAGATATGCTATTGTTGAAATAGCTGCTTTGCAAACATTTAAATACTTTTTGTCACAAATATGTGTATTAAACCTATTTTTTAAACTTTTATGAGTTTGATTTTAAACTCAAACTCAATGCGCCAGTGTGAATATGGGCCAAGTTTATATTGTATTCATTTTGCAATTAAGATGTATACTTTTACAACTGTTATATATGTAATGTATGTATGAATGTAAATATATGTTTTCAATGACCTTTATAATACATAATGTATTCTAAAAATAATTTTCGCATCTATATTTAAAAGTATTATGGTCCGTCTCACACTATGTGAGACTCAAAGTATGTTTCTTTCAAACAAACACATTGTTTGAACAACCAGATACTAAACATTACTGTTAGAAGCCTAAGAAGCGGCCTTTTTTAGCTTTTCATCAAATTTTTAAATACTTAATTGTATTTAATTTTTAACTCTTTTTAACAAAATGGTATTGATTATGCTGATAGGAGTGTGTTGATATCAACAAAACTCAATGTTGATTAAAATGGGATTGTGATTTTGGCAGCCCATCTTAAAATGGCACAAACAATTTCATAAAATTTGTAAAAATCATTTATTTTATTGTATTTTAACGGGATAATGCACCGTAATGACAATAGCTCAAATGTAATTGTGGAAGATGCGTTTATGGAATTTTGAATATGGGTATTCGATATATGGCTAAAAGTATATAAAAACTATGAGGTTAAAACCAGTATTCATTGATTTGGAAAATAATGTACAATACGTAAAGTCAAACATGTGCGTCTATGACCTGATTTTTTTATTGTTCCATTTTGTTTTAAAAATGAGTCGTATACAGCGGATACACGTTTACGTATTAATAAATGACAGGGGCTCAAACTAATTAGTTCATACATCAAGTAAAGCTAAAACGAATATCATTTTCCTAACGTCCCTCCGCACAAAAAACAAACACATGTTTGCATGGGGCAAGACGTCGATATTTATTTTGGCAACTGTTGAAGCAGTGTGGCACACACAAACGCATACAAACAAAAAACAATTACTCTACATAATTACGTTTACAACACTTGTTAAAATCAAATATCAGTACACATTCAACACCTTTAACTAATATTATCTCTTCCTCCATCTAGGACAACATCTCCTTCCTTCTGTTCCTTTATGTAAATATTGCCTGCCCCTCCGGCACTGATCAAACCTGTATACAACCAGGCGTCAACAATTAATGATTACAAAGTTTTAAAGAGTCTTAATTGCGCCTCTTAATCTTACTAACGATGATACAGATTTGATCATATATCCTGCATAGGAATGACAGCCGCACACGAAAAACACGCGGTGGATGAAACGTGTTACCGTAGCGATGCTCGTAGGGCTTAACTACAACAGATAATCCCTAATTATTTCCTCGGAAAATAGTATCTACGGAATCCATCGTATATGTATAAACACATATCAAACTTGTATATAATCATCCTTTTTCGAGCTTTAAAGAAATAGATGTTCGCTATTAGAAGTGAAGCCTAGAACTGATTTGCCCGCCAATATAAACAACCCTCTTGATGGAATACCACGTGACTTTGACGCTCAAATGACCCGCGCATTGCGCTTATTACACGTTAAGACATTCATTCAGCCCTTTTCTTCGTAACGGCAGAACTATCAATCTTAACGTCCCTCTGCACAAAAGACAAACTCATGTTTGCATGGGAAAAGACTTCGACAGAACCAAATTCAAAGGTTAGAGAAGCAGATTATCATTCCAATTCTAAATAATAGTACAAAACTGCATATATCGAATTATCCATACCTATTTACAAATCAATTGCGTTGAATCATTTTACTTGTTTTGAACTGAATCATCAATATAAGAATCTTGTGCTAGGTCCGATTTCCATCTGACATGTCGTTAAAAACAAATAGCACTTACAGCGCCGGAATTAACCGCCTTAGTTGCCTCACTAGCGCGCAAACGAGTGCGTACACAAATTTAAACCCGGAGCCACTTACTTAAGTTTTCTTACAATGCATTCCCTAGCTCAGGTGTAACTAAGCTTCTTATCTTTTTAAAGGAAACACTTTGAACATGAACGACAAGCAGGACTAAACAAATATATTTCTGAATCTTAATTGAAACCAGCACAATACATTAGCATTTCTAAGGGGCACGCACTAGTGACGCCTTTGCAACGTATACATCTCTAGCTTCGCGATAAACGTCGGTTTTACTAAAACGCGTGTATTATCACATAATCAGACAAAAAACTTACATCTTAACATCACAACTCACTGACTTTAATAAATCTAAAAAGCCTGCGTAACTAAGAAGTATAAATGAAACACACGTAAAGAAATTACATCAGCGCAATCTATATACATGTCACATAGTTTTATAATATGCTCTATAGACAAAACATCCTATTTACAATAGGTTTAGAGTTATGTCGCTTTACACATTTAACATGCTTTTCACAATGGAATGCTCTGTTTGAGCAGGAATAGCATTGATGCTGTTAAACCACTTTACAGCGTAAAATGAAGCTGAAATAACTGCATCTGATTTGCCCGAGTCTATCAAATTCGACAAAAACATTGCAACGTGAATGGATTGTGCAGGGATCATAATAAATCCGTAAGTACCACAAAATAATAACACTGACATCGGGTATTACTACGCTTACTGGTTAGGGACCAAATTGGCGCAATTCCATTAGGATTTTGATTTTATCAAAATGATTGAACGTGTTAAATTCAAATACAAATATTAGTTTCTCTCAAAAGGAGAAAACCATTCACAGTTTTCAAATTCCGTTTGGTTGCTCCATTTTCCTAACAGTGTTGATTATCGATTATACCACTCAACAACATGGAAAATTTTGAATATTCACTTTAACAAAGAAGCATGTTTATCTTTATAGAAAACAAACAGAAATAACATATTATCTTGTCAATCAGGAACATATTTTTTGAAAAGAGAAATATAGAAATGAGACTGAAAGCGAACTATTGAAAAAAAATGAATAACAAATAATAACGGATTGTATAATCAATAACAATTATTGATTAATCGAACCGTTATTATACGCAGATACACTCAGCACATAGGCACAATTGATTCCTCAACAATAACGTTTTTGATATTCAGAATTCGATTTCAAGGCACTGCCTGGGGTGGTATTCAATATGCTACTTAAATTATTCTTAGGGTCATACATCATTTACTTCATTCACAGTAAAGGTCAGTAATTAATAACAAATAATACGATTGCCTACATCGTTCTTAGATCCAATTAAGATCAATATTGAATATCAGCCCTGATTTCGTTATTTCTGTTGGGGTTTTTTTTTCGATCACATACACTATAGTTTATTTCATGGCAACTAATTACCTTTTGCAAAACCATCATTTTTATGCGACATGTGAATGTATGCTATTTTGATTTTAGAATTCTAACGTCCATGACCTGAAGATTTTCACACTTGTCACGCTTCTCTGCAATGTTCTGATTTACAACATGCAGGGTGTGTTTGACCGACAAGCCCTGGAAACTTGGAGTATCCTTTTCTTTAATGCATAAAATAAATACTATTCGGTAATTAACAGATTGAGAGTAAGGACCACGCTTCGTTGTTAACATTTAACGTTCATTGGGGGGTAATTCAGTGTATTTACCAATTAATAGTTGTCCTTATTCATTTTCCGTGAAGCTCGTAAAATAAAGTCAGAAAGTTTGAATTAAACATAAAAGAGTGTCTATATCTTTTTTTAAAATAGTCCATGTTACGAAAACAACTGCAATTATAATCTAGTTGAAACATAATTATTCAGATGTAAATTTTGCACGTCATTTCAATGATGTACTTTCTTTATGCCATTATGTGCGTGACGTCAAATTTAATACTCAAAATGCACTATTCATTGTCAACATATAACCATAGAACCATACAAGGACATTGTCATTAATACTGGTGATATATACCGATAAAAAACAGTTTTAATGTCATTAATACATTGATTGGAGTTGCATTTACAATCCCTTTTCAAAAAATAGTATTATATCATTGATAACGCCTACCAATTCAAACCTCACAACGGTGATGCCACTCCCTTTAAGTATTATTATCCCTGTACATCGAAGTAATAATCGCACATTGGTTTTCGATATTTTAAAATTAATTTAGATTACTTTCAAATAACGTAATAATATGTGCAGTCGAGGCCCGTTGGCTCGAAATCCGGGGGACCGACGAAATATCTAAAGCCTCGGGGAGCCAAGCGGGAATGCCTACCTTCAGTATAAACATGACATTGCATTTTGTTCAAGCCAATGGGGAAGTAGAGCCAAGCGAGTTTGGGCTAACGGGATTCAACTTTAATTTTTTAAACGTTTTTGAACCCAAGCTTTATTCATCGATGTCATGAATTTGTTTAAATTATTTTATTTTGTCAGTCTTCAATCAATACAACATTCTATATATCTATCTTACAAAAAATCGTTATAAATTCACTGTTTATATTGACCTTCCTTCCTTTCATTAGTGTTTGAAATTGCCATTGAACCGGTTACAATTAACTTCCCAAAATGATGATTTTGCTGTTTTCAATAAGAATTGTTATCGAATTTGTATTGATCTGAAGTTGTCCAAAATAGTCCAATTATTGCAACATGATATGAGCATAGCCTTATGTATGCGTATGAAACATATTTGAAATCCTTAAAAACATTCAGATTGGTTTCAAAAATGTTGGACAAAGTTAAATTTAATGGAAAATGCAATGATGGAAATTTACACATTGTTTTGCCATCATTTGCTTTAGTTCTGCGAGATTTTACAAAGAAATTGGAAGGGAAAAACGGTAAGGTAATCACAGCTGATGAATACTTGGAAAACGCATTGGAGAACAAAAAAGAAAGTCATGAACAATACAACAATACAAGAGAATGTATCAAAAGAAGTTTTCAAAAACGTAGATGTTTTGCTATGCCTCCCCCCGGGGACTACGAATTGATTCAAAATCTTGAAAACATTTCGATTTCTACAACATGCAAACATTTTCGAACATCAATGGATCAGATGCTGAAATACGTCTACAAAGAACAACCAAAGCGGCTTTTGACTAGTAAACCCATAAAGGGTTCAGGTAAGGTATCTGACTCACTTGCTATGAATAAGATATATAATGAACTAGCTGTAGTCGGTTCTCATTTATTCACATCGATTCGTTAGAAACAGTGTTATTCAAAATAGCTACCAATTTTGAAACCAGCTGTAGAATAAAATGATTTTTAAAAGTTTTAACATTACAAGTGTTTCTATTTATATAAATGTTTTTCATAGTTTTTGCAAATCTAGTCCGTGATTTGTAAAGAGCATTTCCAAAGAAGGCGTTTCTGATGTTGATGCTACGTTCACAAGGGTGGCCGTTGAAGAAAACGAACAAATCGGCATAGCTGCATCCAAAATATTCCAAAGGCACATGGAATATTTAAGTCTGCCAATTAAAAGAAGAGAACTACATCAACAATGCACTGTTGCGAAAGATGCTGCGTATCAACATGTCTTTGAACATTCCATTTTGGACGGAATAAATGGAAACGTGGGCTTAAACTTTGCAAGGGTACATAGTTATAAAATAAAGTATGGCTTCAGACAAGATTAATAATTACAACATAAACTATAACTTTAATATGTGTCTTTAATACAGCATGGACTGTTTAAGTCCATAAATGTGAGTAAATGCACTTTTATGATTAGAATTTTTCGGCGGCTGCAGATATGGATAAACCTATTCCAACTCAATTCGTTCTCTGGCCCTTTGTTTTCTGTTTTATTATTGCTATCATTATTTTTCGCAAATGTCTCTGTAGTCTTTATCATATCTCCCACAACTAATGAAATTCATCAAAACAACTAAGCCGAAAATACCTTGTATGCTTAATTACCTGCCAGTAACTATATTGAAGAAAATGACCGTTGCTTCGTTTTAAATGTGCGTCCTTAAGTTTAAGAATAACTATTTAATGTCATTCCGCACAAATACTGAGGTTTTATTGTATGGTTTTAATCATTGACACTATTATGTAAAAAAAACCTACAGAAACAAGCTCAATAGCCAAAAGTATAAACATAATCCCCGTTTAATGGCAAAGGGTGAACACCAAAGACAAAGAACACAAAAACAAACAAAAAAACAACAACAAGAAACATGGAACAACAGCACAAAACTCCATAAACAACACACTGCATATATATTCACATATATATATATATATATATATATATATATATATATATATATATATATATATATATATATATATATATAAAACAAAGTACGTGTGTTTATCAAGGATTGTTAGTTAACGCCTTGGAACCTTAAAGTTATTTGTAAATGTGTTGGTTTTTTAACCAGTTTGCGTGCACAACCTCACTCATATCTCTACAATCCAGAAGAAAGTAAAAACTTGTAAGTAAAATCTTATCAATGTACACATTAATCTATAAATATAGACGTCAACTTTACCTTTTTTCGACCAATACGCGCTGTAAGACTCACTGTCAATACATCTTATAGTGCTGAATGTAGTGTAAGGGATTTGTATCCGATGATTGACAGTTCCAAACACAGTTCATTCTGAACCTGAAATTACTGTTCATCATGAATGAACTGTCGCCGTAGGTACTTGTATTACGCGTTAACATTAGAAAAACTGTTCTTTAACAATGTATATAAAAAAAATAAGACCAATATTAACAGTAAATTAAATAATTTAAAAATATATACATGTCGTATATAACATTTGGTCTGAATTTGTTTTAATTAACATTGAAATACATCATTTTTGTTACATGTTTGAAACAGCTTATACAATACCTGTAACTCGTTCAGTATGTCATTCTGTTATCATTTATTGTTTTGTGCTGCTGTCTGAGATAAAATTGCAAGCGAATGTATACTGAAAAGCAACATTATAAATGCATTCTTCCATTAAATCTTTTAGGAGAAAATTGAAGTAATCTGGAAAGGAACTGAGGAAAGAAATGAAAAACAGATTGAAGAGAAATGTATAAAAATCCTTGAGGGATGCAGTAAATACAGGCAGCTCAAAGAACATGTCGAATCTAAAGAGTGTTGGAAGGGAGATGGCATTCGTGATTTTCGCAAAATATGCAGTGATATTGAGGATGAGTACAACGAAAAGCTGGCTTCTTTCGAAGATCATGAGGTAGAAGAACTGCAAAGGAAACAGTTTGAATTATGAATACATCTATCTAATGGCCTATCAGTAATCGTCCACGATAATGATTTAATCTGTTATATTTACACAACTTTCATTCCCTAAATGAACGGCCTTGCTATTGCAAATATTGTAAGATGAACGCAACTTCTTTAGATAAGTTCATATCGCATCTTTCACGTTTTAATATAAATTGAAAATTGTTTATCTTGAAATTGTTGGGGTTAACAAGAAATAAGGAACTTTAATAACATGTTAAAGGTTAATGTAGTATTTGCAAAATGAATTGCTGTCATTAGCGTTTCGATTTAATGATATATCCTGTTTTGTGATGATAAAAGCATTTACGTGTTGTTGTGACGTCAAATGATTACTGTTTTGAGTTCTTCGGACATTATACATTTTAACATGACCAACTGCGGTCATACCCCGATAATGACATCAATCACGTACTACCTTCCTTAAATAAATGATTAAGTTGCGTTTTAATTTTTACGCTGCATGTTTAAGGCAAATTTACATAAAACAACATTTCAGAGGCTTCCTGTATGGCAGAAATTTGCAAAAGAAATATTGAAGACAGAGGCAGAAATGCTTGAGTTCGAGCAGTCCTGGAAACGTGAGCATTTTTTTAATTAATTTTTTTATTTCCTAGATAACGTTCAAAAGATAAAATAACATTTATGACATGTGTACCTTTAATTTTTTTCAATAAACTGCTGGGACAAGTGTGAAATTATGGCCTTATGAACTATTTTAGTCCCCCAGTAGACTCGCGTGCAAGGGAACTCGTGTTTCACTGGCCGCTCCAAGGTGGAAATCCAATCTTTTATCGTTAACGCTATGGCTATTTGGTTGTCTCTGTCATTTTCATTGGATTTTTCATCAAAGTCCGATATATATATATATATATATATATATATATATATATATATATATATATATATAAGCCTGTATGTATGTATATATATATATATATATATATATATATATATATATATATATATATATATATATATATATATATATATATATATATATATATATATATACATACAGGCTTATGGTGAACTTAATGTATATACGGTTATTTTGCCAGTGAACGAAGCACGTTTTAAATACGAATGCCTACAAATGGAACAACAATCAGAAAGAGAATTTGCAGCGCGTCGAGAGCAGATATTACTAGAAGAAATCTCCCACATTGCAAAGAATATAAACATGCGTGAACGGGAGAAAATGTGCGAAAGAGCCAAGAAAGCCAATGAAGAGAACGCGAAGATGTGCTGGTTAATGTGAATATTACTGCAGTAGCTTTGACAAACATCTGTAATCAAACGGATTTGTGTATAGCTAACTTAGATTTTACTTAATCTACGTAATACCTGTTATTTTTGATTATGCATTTTTTCTTTAAATATCTTGTTTTAGCTTTGCCACTATTTGTTATTTTTTTAAATCTGTTTGTTTCTTTATAAGAGCTTTGTTATTTGTCGATATTACTGTTTTTCTTTGTTTTGAAGCTGATCCGTGTCAACATATATTTTTATTTAATATCTATCAGTACCCTCTTTGACAGTTTGTATCTAGTTCTCCTGTTTTTATATCTCATGAATTAACACACATGAGAAGAAAACATGACATTTTTAACCACCTATGTATTACATGTATCTGTCATTTACCAATATGTTTACGAATATGCTTGTGTGTATGGGCGTTATCACTGTATGGTTTGTTTGAGTGTGCATGAAAATGAATAAATTTGAAATTGATGCTGTTTATACAAGTTATATGATGACACTAATTTATTGTTCTAGGTACTCAAGGTATCATTAAGCTAATCCTTAATTTCCAAGCCCCTAATATTCGTCATAATTACACATGTTAATAAATGGTAAACCAAAGCAGAACAGCAGGATTTTGCTGAAAATGACTGCAAGTGTACAGGTAACACGCTACAAATGATATATCCTATGTAAGAAAAAGGCATCTTTCTTTGAAGCGTATGCCGACTACAAAACCGTTACGTTATAATTCAAA
Organism: Mya arenaria; assembly: GCF_026914265.1. NCBI lineage: Eukaryota > Metazoa > Mollusca > Bivalvia > Myida > Myidae > Mya > Mya arenaria. The sequence continues at coordinate 27,288,513 of NC_069131.1, forward strand.
TTATTTCTAATAAATGAGTTAGGTTTTCAACATGGACATATATTTCAGTGGTTTTTCTACATGGACATATACTTCAGTGGTCTAACGAAAATCAGTCAAAATACAATAAAAACCGCACGAGGAAATTTGTTTCTAAACATAGTACCCTTAAAAATATGCTTTTAAAATTAGATGACAACCTTAAATATCGCAGTTTACAAATAATCTAACAAGTTACGAGCATATTGACTGAACTCCGTGAATAGTCAGTCGTAGGTGAAAGAAAAACATCTATTTTTTGTTATTATATACGAGGTATTTCTGATGAACAAGGGCGTGCTTTAAAATTCGATCAAAATATCACTTTGACAGATAAGGGCCGTAAATAACGCGTCGCTTCTCATTTTGACTGTGTACTTCATTGAAAGATAATCATTACATTCCAATAGAACTTTAATGTGTAACATGAAAACTGAAAATGAATATTTTTAAAAAAAGTGGTCTTTCGAGGAACTACGCGTCATGATCAGTAATCAAAATTGCAATAAATGTTCGAGGAATTGTACAAACGTTCTTTTCCTACCTCAGTTCTCCCACAAAATGATTGTTGTATCCGCTCATCCGATCATTTATGTTAAAGATTTATACTGTACCGGATGTTGTTAACTAGTGTTGATTATAACATGACGTAATAGTCCTAAATAAAGAATCAATAGCCAGAAATCTATCACACATTTTATCGGCCACCATCCATGCAGAATATAAAAGGATGTGTGACAGAATAAACATTCATAAACGGTAACAATCATGGCACTGCCGTCATTTCAATCGTTCGACGTTGATATTGACAAAACCAATAAAGGTTACGCGATGGGAAAAAAATCTCTCCCGCCAGGAAAATAATCTTGTCGGAAAGAACATCACCAATGATGGACGGAAGAGAGCTTTACTTCTTTAATGTTGCTGACCGGGTGTTTGATATATGTGATGCATAATAAGGTGTAACAGAAGCATCATACGAAGCTACGACGAAGGTTTTAACCGACTACCTTCTGCAGAAAAAACACACGAAAATCTCAATATAAAAGTTTAGGGAGTACAAGCAGATGGAAACAAAGACACTCGATGAGTTTGTAATATAATTACAAAGTCTAGCTAAGACGTGTGAGTACGCTGATGCTGAAATTATATTGCAATTATCCAAAACTGCAGATCAAACAGGCTAAGAAGGCGAGCTCTGCGAGAACCAGACAAGAAACTGTCTGACATATTAACACTTGGTCTTGAATTATCAGACGAACAAGCTAATGCTATGGAAAAAGATCGACCTGTCAACGCCATAAAAACAGGCAGGAATGGCCAAAGTTACATAGGTGCACAAAGGGGAAACCGTCCATCCTAAAATTCTCATAGAACCAGGGGCTACCTCAAGGAAAGGTTACATCAACCCCCTTCTATGAACAGTACAAAATGCAGAAATTGTGGTGGAAACAGCCCACACACATTCGAATGTCCAGGGAACGTGAAAACATGCAACTATTGTATGAAACCAAATCATTTCTTGAAGGTCTGCAAACAAAAACATGAAAAGGTCAATCCGCCTCATTTGATGAAGAATACTGCTGCGTAGACCGAACCACGAAATTTAACGCCACCTTTGTCAGTACTTATTAATTTGAAGAGAATGACGGTCATGATTGACAGTGGCGCATTTGTCAACATACTAGATGAAAAATCCTACGTCCAAATTGGCAGCCGGAAATTGTCAACAAAACACTTCCCAAAACTCTTGCCATATGTGGGAAATGAATCACTATGAAAGGCAAATGCAACTTGCCAACTGAAAAAAGATGAAAAGATTGAAATAGCTACCTTTCATATTATTAAAGGAAACAATCGCTCATTGTTGAAATACCAAACATCTTGTGCATTACACATAGTTGAAATTAGCCACAATATAGACACTGAACATGAACTATTTCCAGAACTTTTCAATGGTATAGGAAAACTAAAATCTAAGACTACACATAGACACAACAGTGAACCCTGTTAAACAAACACAGAGACGGACACCGTTTCATCTGAGCGAAAAAGTAGAAAATGAAATAAACAAACTTCTAAACGGAGACATTATCGAAAAAGTTACGGACAAGCCAACACCTTGGATCTCGCCAATAGTTACACACCAAAAATGTATCTTGATGAAATACGCCTCTGTGTTGACATGCGTGAAGCAAACAACGCCATCAAATGTGAAAGACATTTATTATATTGAGAATCAAGATTATCATACATAACTACAATCAACACACACCTGGTACTTTTCAGATATAAACGTTTACATTTTTGTATATCATCTGCATCAATCGTGTTCCACGTAACCACACGTAATGTCATTAAAGGAATCAAAGGAACGAAGAACATATCTGATGTCATCAAAGTCTACGGTGAAACCCATGCAGATCATGATAATGCACTACAACAGGTGTTTGAAAGACTTGCTTCTCATGGTCTCACACTAAACAAGCAAAATTGTGAGTACAACAAGACATCTATCACATTCTTTGGATAAGTATTTAGTGGTAAAGGTGTATCAGCAGACCCAATAAAGGTAGGGCCATAAAAGCCATGCAAGCAACTAAAGACGCATCAGAAATCAGAAGCTTCCTCGGGATGACGGATTACTGCTCGCGGTTCATTCTGGACTTTGCTCATACAACAGAACCACTACGCAGATTAACTAAATAACCGACTGAATGGAAATGGGAAAATGAACAAGACGAAGCATTCCAGAAACTCAAAATTTAACTATCGAGTGAAACTGTCAAGAATTACCACGATCAGAAAAAGAAAACAAAACTGATCAGTGAAGCGATACCTGTTGGTTAATCCGGAATATTGACACAGGAGAACAAAGTTGTCGCGAATGCAAGCCACGCGCTTACAGATACCGAAAGCAGGTATAGCCAAATGGAAAGGGAGGCACTTTCAATAGAATGGGCCTGCGAACAATTGACATATATTGGAGGGGATAACCTCATTTAACTGTCTTGACCGATCACAAACCATTGGAATGCATATACCAAAAGTCCAAACCTCAACTACGCATTGAAAGATAGGGCTTACGGTTACAATGATTCGAACTGACAATCAAATACACACCTGGATCCTTTGGACTACATGTCGCTTCATCCAACAATCGAGTTAAATCAAAAACCAAACCAGGAAGAAGAATATGTAAAATTTGTGGCTAGTGAGTCAATTCTAAAAGCATTGGCTCTATATGAAGTCAAACAAAGAACACTTAATGACAAAACATTAATGAAAGCAATAGAGTTTGCGAAGAAAGGCCGCTGGCATAAAGTAAAAACCATTAATGATGGGGAAATATCAGCCGAACGTTTGACTGCTTGAAAAAGCATTAAAGATGAACTGGCCGTTCACAATAACACTGTATTACTACGAGAAGATAAAATTGTGTTACCAATATCGCTTTTTATGAAAGCGATCAAAATCGGTGACGAAGACCATCAATTAATTACAAGGACAAAATCTTTACTTCGTTCAAAATTATGGTTTCCTGGAATGAATGAGTATGTGGAAAAGGAAATACAAAACTGTATGTCTTGCCAGGCCACAACAACAACAAAAAAACATACAACCACACAACATGTCGTAAATGCCCACAAATGCGTGGCAAAACCTCAGCGCTGTTTTTTGGACCGTTACCCAGCAGCGAATATTTATTTGTCACAGACGAATATTCTAGATACCCAATAGTGGAAATCGTTAAATCGGTTTCTGAAAGACGTGCAATTCCAGCACTGGGTAAAGATAAAAAAAAATCAAAACCGACAATGGAAGTCCATTCAATTCGGCAGACATTCGACAGTTCGCAGAATACAGTGGTTTCGTTCACCCTAAAGTCCCACTGTGATATCCCCGCACGAACGCTCAGGTGGAATCATTAGATAAGCCGCTGATGAAATGTGTGATATCAGCACATGTCGAAGGGAAAAATTGGGAACAGAAGTTGTACTGTTTTCCAGGCAGTACAGGACAACATCACATACCTGAACTATGTTTACACCTTACCGCCTACTGTTCCAACGTGAACCGAACACGTGACTTCCTCTAGTCAGCAAATTTAAACTCAAACCGAAAAGTAATTGGACGTAATCGCAAGGCGGAATTATGACATGATGAAATCCAAAAGTAAATTGTTCCGGACCAATAGAAACAATGCTAAAGATCACACAATACAAAGGGTGGGATGAGAGCCGTGAGAGCCGTTTGGTGACCAGGGATGTATCATCTTTCAAGAAAATAGAGCCAACTTTGAAAGCAGCAGGTGGTGAGCATCGCATCGATGAAGAGGACCAAGACGATGTCGAAGGAGATATTGATGTATCAGAGAACCAACTTACCTCAACAATTTTGTTTGTAAATAAATATGGTCAGTGTTAAAGGGCATACTAATCCCTATAAAACCATTATAGTGTTAAGTACGTCTGCATCCATTTAACTAAATATTTAAAATGTAAACAGCGGAAACGATATGATATACCCAATATGCCAATTTGATAATAGTTTAGTCAATATTTATAAACTGTTAACAACACTAATCAATCTCATTATATGATTTCAAATTTATTCTTACATGTATTTTATTTAGTAATATTAAGTTGTGGTAGTTCTTTTTTTATAAACTACCATGTTAATCACTTGAAACTTTGGATTAAAAAATTTAAAGAGCGATGTTGTATCCGTTCATCCGAGCATTGATGATAAAGACTTATTTCGTACCGGATGTTGTTAACAGGTATAGATAATAAACTGACCATTCCGTTAGAGTCCTAAAAATAGAAACAACAGCACAAATCCATTTCACATCCCTGTAGATTATAACAATGATAATTAAAGGTATGCAAGAAATACTGATCATGTATCGTTCTTTATCAAAGTATCCGATCTTCGGGCACACTGCAAGGCCGGTAATTCAGTGAGGTTAGTTACAGGCTAATAAAAGATGTAAGTGTTAACTTTCAATGATATGAAGCATTTCAGTTTGATAAATGAATTAACACGGTATACATACCACGTGATTTTTCGTCATGTGTAAACACAATCCTGACAGGTATTTAAGACATTTCGCAGTCGGACGTGAATGTTTTCACTCATAATTTCCCCAAAAATGCTCAGTACTCCATTATCAAGCAGAGGATGACCGTGTAAGCAAACAATATTGTCTAAGAAAATTCCCAATAAGAAAGAAACTGTTCGTTCAAGCAAGAAAGAAGATGCAAGAAAGCAATATATATATCACACATAAGCTTGTGAAAAGTTTAATGTTTTTTAGTAAGGATGATGTTATACCAACATTGAACTAATATCACTTCGATCATAATGCATTTCCTTAACTCGTATTGCACATTTTCGGAACAATGAAATTTAGTGGAAATCGAAAATATCCTGCTGAAAAATGTCCGAAATACTCCGAAAAGTTTAAAATAAGAACTATATATACCGCGCTTTTAACAAACGACTTACACAAAGTTACACGTATTTAAATATGTTTTATAATGAATTCATTAATGGTATTACTTTGTTGAGATATAACATATTTGTTTCTGTAAAATGCCTTTTAATATAAGTATATTGAACTAATGCTACTTTGATATTCAAGTTTGTCTGAATATTTATGCGAAAAGCTACAGAAACAAGTTCAGTGGCAAAATGTTAAACATAAACCCGTTTAATGGCACTGGGTAAACGCCAAAGACATAGAACGTAAATTACAAAAAGAAACTTGGAAGAACAGCACAAAACTCCACAAGTAGCACAGTGCATACATACCATATTTTTATTGCTTAAATCGACAAAGTGAGTTATTATTTAGTATAGATACTCCTACCTTGATCAGAATAAAATGTTTATAATATAATTTTCCTATAATTTGATAGAAAATTGTGTACTGACTATTTATGTATGTAAGTAGAATTACTAAAATCAAAATGAAGATGACGTTATTACAGATGGTATGTTTGTTATTTCTTTAGTGTGAGATCTACGATATCAGGCATATTTTGCAATATATATATCAAGACCACAAAGGTATGTTTGTGATATTATTTTGGTGTATATTTTACTATTGTTTTTCTATTCTTAAAACTCTTTGATATTGACAAAGATATCATGGGGAAAAGAGGACTTCAAAATGCTCATTGTTCGAAATTTGAAATAATATAATGAGAGTCACAAGAGTCAGCTGACTGTGATATTTCATTCTGCTCATGTTGGTATAATTGTAGATGTTTTATACTACAAATTCGCAGTACCGCAATACCTGAGTATCCTCAGCAGACCTTATTTAGTATCCCGTCATGTACATTATTTGCCTTACATTACAATTGTTATCAATTAAGGAACACGTCTGATACAACTAATACAAATTATACTTGCCAAATAGATAACCTTTAAGTTTCAAATAGAAAACATTAGACCTAAGTATACATAGATAGATTAAGCTAACACCTCGGAACCATTTGATATCAGTAAATTAAAGTATAAAACAGTTTTGTGCGATGCAGATAGCTAACAACTAAGTCTACAATCAAATAATAAATCTACAAACATCATTTGTGCTTGTCATACGTTGTTTCGAACGCAAAACGACGGTTTTACAGTAGGTTTCCTACAATAAAGGTGTTTGGAATTCAAACAACAAAACCACAATCATTTACATGTATGATAAACCAAATATCCATGTGTTTTTGAACGAACCCTGAAGTTAAATTTCTCGTCCACTTCGTACTCATTATAACACTATGATAAATACGATCGATAAACATTTGGAATAATTAAAAATTAAGGATTTATTTATCTTGGCATGCCTTTTGAATTGCTAAGTCAATAACAAAAGATGCATTAGTTTTTTGTGACATAAACCAATGAATGTTATGCCCTTCTGTTTAAAAGGTTACCTTTCAATAATTAAAGAGTTAAAGGCAACTCTTTTCTTACTGGGCAAGTGTTTGCATCCAAATGTTATATGTTCATACACAGAAAAATAACAAAAACATGTGTTTCCAAAACGTTTGCAAAAACAAGACCAGAAAATAGGCTGATAAATTGAAAATGGATAATGCAATGAACAAACAAGCCCCTAAAATTCCCATCTATTAAATAAAAGGAAAATAAATGTATATTTTCCTCTTTCTATGGGTGTAACATCCGTTGAAATATATGTTCTGTATCTCTAATAAATTGTTGAGCTAAGAGAAAATATATCGGTTGAACTTGCAATACATACAAACGTATAAATTTTGACAGCAAAAATCTAATTAACATGCACATCCATACCTTAACATACCCGATCATTTCACGATGTTAAATATGATATATTTGAATCGCTATTCGTAAAACAGGTAATACTAGGGCCGGTATTTAAAAAATTCAAAAACAAACAAACAGCTTAGGTCATAAAACAAACATAAAACGTATGTTTATCTCATATTAGAAGTGAAGTATTTTATGTAGTATAATTCATATAGCAAAAAATAATGACTTACGCTTAAAAATAATTTAAGATGTTTAAAATTTTACAAATACCAGCACAGGTCATTTTATGGTCATGATCTGGTAGTAGAGACCACCAATCAGATGTCAATGGTTTGAAATACCTCTAAATAAGGTATATAATGGGTCATAATTTAGTTTCATTACCTACAAAATAGAATTTACAGATCGATTGCTGAGTTTCGCTGAATAAAGTCTCAATGCAATACATCAGGCTATTGCTGACACATGAACTTATGTGTGCTTACATGCGAACGAACCGCCGCTAGGGTGAATAGTCTAACTCTGCTTGCACTTCAAGTAGTCGAGCTAAATACTATGTATAACAGTAAACAAGTACTCTTACTGCAGTTACAATGTATGCATTCGCAATGAAGTATGAATACCACTGAGATTTATGCCTGTATAGTTACACTTCATGTAAATATCTATTACACCACCAAAAATTAAGCTGCGCAACTCTGTTTGCTCCTTATATTACGTATTGGGTGATTATTGTGGTATTTCTCCATTTCATGTAGAAGAGCTTGAATATAAGCATTGAATTATTTCGTTAAGCATTATATTTCACCTAATTTGACGATGGCAATAACAAATACATAGATTACAGTTTCAGAAATAGATCATGCTCAAAACACTGTTGTTACAAAACATGACGCTAACAATAGAGATTCGAAGATAAGATTTACATTGTGGGGATACCGCAAGTCAATGAAAATACACTAAAACTCATTATGTAATGCATGTTTAAAGTGGTGTATCATGCATTATCCGCATACACAAAATAATGCTCTCTTTTTCAATATATTTCAGCAAAAGTACACATGTAAACACATGTAAACAACACAGAGTTAAAGATTGTTTCATTTCATTTGTTTCTTAACTTTGCCCATGATAATAATTGTTGATGGACTTTGCTTTATTTATTTTTATCATTCACTTCTTTATTACATATGCTCTCCGCTACTGCCGAGGTCACCATGGTACATTCGTTGTCGTCAACTGCATCAAGATCGTCGTCAGCACGGATCGAAAGCCTGTTGACAGACCTGAGTTAATTCGTGTCATAGCTAAAACTAATGTGTTTTAATAATATAAATTTATATTTCGCATAACTGGAGATATGTCGCACATAACATTCGTTTTTAACATCAAAGTTAAACCATTGCGATCCGATATGGGATTTTATAGAAACAGTATATGTCTGAGCGGTAATGTCGTAAATTTTAATCTTCCTTTTTTCAAACATTACAGAATCTTATAACAGACAGAATAAATCTGGAGAAGAGCTATTCTTGTTCCTGGAAAGTCCGCATTTGTATCAAATATCCACCTATTTTATTGGCATAATGTAAACCTTCCATTAACATACCCTCTAAATTCACAACCCTCTGTCAGCCTGAAGAATCTGGAATATGCTTCAATCGGCCATTCAGTTTAAGAATAGATATTTTAGTGTTTCTGCAATATGGACTTGGCGTCTGTAATGTTGTGTTTCTCGTTGGGTATCTTTATTTTTTGATCTGCGTACATTAAGGGTATTCCACAGTGCATAAGTGGGTTGGAAAGGCCAACAATTGAAATGTATCATAATATCATGTTATAATGTATTATCTAATTTTGATAATCAATCTCTTGTAAGAGAAAACCATACACCCTTTCAAAATGCTTTGAGGTAATAAGAGGTTGGGCCAAATATACGAACGAACATTTTATCAGATTTTGATTTAAAAAAAAACATTTTGTCTTTCTAACGAACCTTTGCATTGTGGAAGGCCCTTAAACACGACCAAAGCAAGTGCAGCTGTTTATCGGCTTGTTCTTGTTTTTTTGTAATCAATTTGAATTGTTATCGTAAAGATACCGTGGAAATTTGATAAGAGGACTTGACGGATAAGAGATTTAATTGAATAAGTATACACAGCTACATCTGATTCCTTTTAAATTATTTTTATTCCTAGGATTCAGGGATTTAGGGTTAAACCTGTCCTTGATCTTGTGATCGCTGTAGCTCAGGTAAATACCAAATAAACTCGACAAGCTTATTGCAAAAGTCTGTGTCTGAATAAACATAACTAGGGTTTTTCAAAGAAACCAAATATGTAATACAACAATTTTTTCACTTGCAGTGGTTAGTACATACATGTACATAAATAAAATCGTGTATATAAAAATAAGATGCAGCCTAATTTGAATCTGGCATAAAATCGGCGACAACATGCCGATTTTTAAAACAGCAAACAAAGCGGTTCCGGTCCAGAAACGTACACACGAACAAGGAGTAAATCGACCAAGTTGTCAATGGTAGCAGGCTAATGTGCCAATAGCCGGAAATACTATTTTTGTTATAAGGAATTCATTCGGGCTACCAGACGTACTGGCATGCATGTCCCAATAAAAAACACAGTTCTAGTGTTGGATGAGCTCGTCCCGTTACGTGAATTTTAGTCTGTTTTCAGTTCGGGGCATGAACATTATCAATGTCTACAGTTCTTGCCGAACAGAATAATACGTTTAGTGTTCGTACTTGTGACCATGGGCAATGAGACGTTATTGACCTGAACTATGCTCTACGCTATACCTGCCCTGGCACATATAAATATCATAGGATTTTATTATCCATTTCGGTGCACGAACATTCAGTTCTCACAAAAAACACTATTTAATGACAATTCAGTAATGATCCAAGATAACGAATTATTTATGTTTATGTCAAAATATGCAATTATATCATTCGGAGGCTTCCGATGTGACAGATAATCGCAAAAGAAATAGCAAAGCAAGAGTCATAAATATGTCTTAAAGAAATGGCCAGGCAACGTCAGTATCTTAATAGTTATTTCAGATGTATTATTTCATTATCTATCTAGAATGTGTACTAAATTTAAAACTATTGACTTTGATCTACGTCCGATAAACATAAGCGGTACGTTGTACTATATTACTATCAGGTTATATTGTAAGAGAACGAAGCACGTTTTGTGAAAAAATATTACAAACAGAACATCAGCAGAAATTAAACTTAACAATCCTATAATAAACAAGTACACGATTATGATGTTGAAATTCACATACAAATGGGTGGCATGCATTATCATGAAGAAAAGCACGAATAATAGCCACAAAGACGAACGCCAGGCTGTGCTGATTATTACTGCATAATGAATTTACACACATTGGTATCAGATGAACCAGTAAGAAGTTAACTTTCATAAGTTCCAATTTTTGCCTTCAGACGATAATCGTTGACAATTCGTATTGAGATAACCCGTTTATTTTTATATCGTATACATTACCAGACACAACATTTAAAATAAGTGTTAACCTTATTATCTTAAACAAATAACGTATATATTGGTGCATATACTTACCTTATCTTAATACGAATATGATTTTGTGTATGGGTATTATTATGATATATGGTTTTATTATTTTTCTACCATATATATATTAAGAAAAGAAATAAAATCAGACTCTTCGCGCATAACTTAACTATGAAATTAAGGCAAAATAAAAATAATCCAAACATCTAATAGCCTGTTACAAAATGTACTATGTGTCACTCGAATAATATGAATACACCACGTAATTTTTTGGTATATGAAAAAGACTGTCAATTGGTATTTCGGTCACTTTTCATTTCGCTTGCTCAATTTGATTACATGTATGTGCTACATTTGCCATTCCCTTTAACTATGTGTTACTTTTCAACCACCATTTGACTATATGGTATGTTTCATACACACTTTGTCTATAATTCTATGTGTTATAACTCATTGCACCCTTTGGCTATGTGTTATATCTCATTTTACCCTGTGACTGTGTGGTATATCTCCTTGCAACCTTTTACTATGTGTTTGATCTCATTTCACCATCTGACTGTGTGTTATATCTCTTGCAACCTTTGACTATGTCTTATATTTCCTTGAATCTTTTGAGTATATGTTATACCTCCATGCGCCCTTTGACATTGTGTTATATTACCTCGCACCCTTTGATTGTTTGTTATATTACCTTGAACCCGAAGACTATGTGTTATATTACCTCGCACCCTTTGACGATGTGTTATATTTCCTTGCACCCTTTGACTATGTGTTATATTTCCTTGCACCCTTTGACTATGTGTTATATTACCTTGCACCCTTTGACTATGTGTTATGTTACCTTGCACCCTTTGACTATGTGTTATATTACCTTGCACCCTTTGACTGTGTGCTATATTATCTCGCACCCTTTGACTGTGTGTTATATTACCTCGCACCCTTTGACGATGTGTTATAATTCCCTGCACCCTTTGACATTGTGTTAAATTACCTCGCATCCGTTGACTATGTGTTATATTACCTCGCACTCTTTGACTGTGTGTTATATTTCCTTGCACCCTTTGACTATGTGCTATATATATTTCCTTGCACCCTTTGACTATGTGTTATATATATTTCCTTGCACCCTTTGACTATGTGTTATATTTCCTTGCACCCTTTGACTGTGTGTTATATTACCTCGCACCCTTTGACTGTGTGTTATATTACCTCGCACCCTTTGACTGTGTGTTATATTACCTTGCACCCTTTGACTGTGTGTTATATTACCTCGCACCCTTTGACTGTGTGTTATATTTCCTTGCACCCTTTGACTGTGTGTTATATTACCTTGCACCCTTTGACTATGTGTTATATTTCCTTGCACCCTTTGACTGTGTGTTATATTTCCTTGCACCTTTTGACTGTGTGTTATATTTCCTTGCACCCTTTGACAGTGTGTTATATTACCTTGCACCCTTTAACGATGTGTTATATTACCTCGCACCCTTTGAGTGTGTGTTATATTTCCTTGCACCTTTTGACTGTGTGTTATATTACCTTGCACCCTTTGTTGATGTGTTATATTACCTCGCACCCTTTGAGTGTGTGTTATATTTCCCCACACCTTTTGACTGTGTGTTATATTACCTTGCACCCTTTGACTGTGTATTATATTACCTCGCACCCTTTGAGTGTGTGTTATATTACCCCGCACCCTTTAACGATGTGTTATATTACCTTGCACCCTTTGACAGTGTGTTATATTACCTTGCACCCTTTGACTGTGTGTTATATTACCTTGCACCCTTTGACTGTGTGTTATATTACCCCGCACCCTTTAACGATGTGTTATATTTCCTTGCACCTTTTGACTGTGTGTTATATTTCCTTGCACCCTTTGACTATGTGTTATATATATTTCCTTGCACCCTTTGACTATGTGTTATATTTCCTTGCACCCTTTGACTGTGTGTTATATTTCCTTGCACCCTTTGACTGTGTTTTTGTATAACCTCGGACCCTTTGACTGTGTGTTATATTTCCTTGCACCCTTTGACTGTGTGTTATATTTCCTTGCACCCTTTGACTGTGTGTTATATTTCCTTGCACCCTTTGACTGTGTGTTATATTACCTTGCACCCTTTGACTGTGTGTTATACTACCTTGCACCTTTTGACTGTGTGTTATATTACCTCGCACCCTTTGACTGTGTGTTATATTACCTTGCACCCTTTGACTGTGTGTTATATTACCTTGCACCCTTTGACTGTGTGTTATACTACCTTGCACCCTTTGACTGTGTGTCCTATTACCTTGCACCCTTTGACTGTGTGTTATATTACTTTGTACCCTTTGAGTGTGTGTTATATTACTTTGTACCCTTTGAGTGTGTGTTATATTTCCTTGCACTCTTAACTGTTTGTTATATTACCTTGCACCTCTTGACTGTGTGTTATATTTCCTCGCACCCTTTGACTTTATACTTTTTCCTTGAAACCGTCCTCCGTCAAATGCGCCAAACTTTTAGACTAGCCTGTCACTGCATTAAAAACATTTCTAAATAAATAACCTTTTGGCTTATTCTATGGAAACAATAAAATCGTACTGCACGTAATGATTAAAACTTTAAAGCATCTAACGACAAGATCGGCAACTGCATCGCAAGTAATTATAAAGAACATTAGAATCAGGAAAAAATAGAGATCACTTTAGAAAAAAAAATGAATTTTATCAAATTGCACATATCTGTATTATAAAACATTAAACAAAAGAAAATGACATCCATGTACGGCAAACTGTTACTGTGCAAATGCAAACGTTCGAGCTATAAAGCCTTCAAAGCTATAAACATAAACGCATATTTGGCAAGTGTATGTTACAAATAAAAAGTCTAAAAATATGATAAGAAGCATTGACAATGATCTAGGTTAAATAAGTGTGGTATTATCAACTGACAACATATAGTTTCATGGTTTAAGGGTTTTCCGAAATTAATCGCTATTTGATCCAAGCGAATCGTTTCGTTCTATATATGCACGTAAGCAACACGGACAGTTATTTAGTTTATACTAACTTTTTTTAGCACAATTGTGAAGAAAACTGATAGAACACTCTCAATTCCATTTCCTGGGAAGAAATCAGAACTGATGACCATTTTGAGAGGACATGAGAAAGTACCCCTGGTCGGGATCGAATCAGCAACTTCTTTGGTAAAAAGGGGAGACCTATACCACTAGACTACTATCACTCCTGTGATAGTGCTTTGCCACACACACATGTACCAGGTGAATTTTAATTTAGTTTAGTTTAGTATAACATTATTTTTAACAACGATTCTGAAGACATTTATGGTAACTTATACTAAGTCACTCTCGTTGGTACGATGTTGTGCGAGACTCAGGTCTTGTGTTGTGGGGGAATCCGGAGTACCGAAGAAAAACCACTGTCCGGATTGGTGATCACGAACCAAACTTACATGCGCCCAAGCTGGGAATCGAACAAGGGTCGCGCTCATCGGATAACCGAAAGGATTTGGTATTTCTTCGTACTTTGACTTCTCAACTGTAAGAACTACAAATTAAATGTTTTATTTAATAAGCATTTAATGAGGTTGTATATGGAGTTTATATTATATGAACTATTATTCATAAGATTAAGATTGTATTATAATAAATGTAAATAAGTTATCATGGCGTACTCCGTCATATAATAACACGTATAAACGTTAATCAATAAAACTTGGTTTGGGATTCAAGGCATGTCGGTTAAAGAGATACAATCACTTGACGTAAAGAAGCAAAGCAAGTAATGCAAACATCTCATTTAAACGCATGTGCGAAAATTGGCAATAGTATATTAGCCAATACCTCCTTAATTATGCACATTTTACGAACACACGTTGCGCTATGTGGTCCCAGGGTAATGTCTTGCAGTTCATTTTCTTGATCCTTCTAATGAGCAAGAGTGTAAGTTCAAAGGAGCCTCAGTGTTTCTTCTTTCACTACGAAGAGCAGTTGTTTTCAAAAATGATCCGGATGGAAATAACGATGGATCGGGAACAACAACGAGTAAATGACGCTCTGGAAAAAATGTTATAGATTATTGAACTGTTTAAAGTGGATGCAATTGAAAGAGAAAGCAAAATACTAGAGGATTCTAAACTGCTGAGTTCGACATTGAATCAAAATGTATCTGAGGCAATGGGATATATGCATACGTTCGAAGGTATATCACTCTTTATCAAACGTTTCACTCCGTTTTTTAATTCGTTTGATTCAAATGATCAAAACCAACATGGCATATAATTTGTGAAAAGATGAATAAACATAAGCGATTGTTTGGCGCGTATTTAACTGAGGAATATTTGGCGACGTAGCAAATAAATGAAAAACTCCATTATTATACTCTCAGGCCATTTTTTTATCTGTACAAAACTCATATTTTTGTTCGATCATTTAAGTCAAATGAGTTACTACAAATATTGCATTTACATTTAAAAAGAAATGCATCCACCTATATTGTGCCTCTTTAAAGCAAGCTGCTATTAAGATGAAAGCACATATTGATGGGAGATAATTCTTGCTTCTAAAATCAAAATATTCCAAACAAACCATTACATTTTACAAATAAGGTGTTTAAGGAAACAGATGTTGGTATTTCTCCGTACGCCTTTCGTATATTTTCAGAGAAAGCCGGAACACCAACGATTGCATTTGAAGCAAAGGTCTTAAAGGATCTGAGTGTGTCATCGAATATACATCTAGTATTCACAGAGGCCGTGTTCAACCATGGTAACGGATATGACGTCAGAACTGGCGTGTTCACCTGCCCCCTCAACGGCACGTACTTGTTCACGTCACATCTCTGTAGTGCCTCTAGCAATGGCATTGGCTTCAGCTTAGTGGTGGACGACACTGCTCATACTAGTGGGCACGTTTATGGGAGCAGTTCTTACCATTGTACGTCGTTTGATGTTATTGCGATATTGCAAGTTGCGAGCAGGGTGTGGATTCAGATAAATGGTTATGGGGGTAGTTTTCCAACATGGTGAACACATTTTCTGGTGTTCTTCTTCACCGTTGAACGTATCTATGGTGGTTTAAACTAATTATAAGGGTTTGATAACACGTATTACCGTCATAGTATTACGGTGAATTTCATAAGGATCTGACCGTGTTTGGTTGTTGTAAATCTACTTACAATGGTGTCAGTGCATGCATTGGCTAATCTCCGCACTTCGAAGATTAAAGTATATATAGTATTACGGTGAATTTCATACGGATCTGACCGTGTTTGGTTGTTGTAAATCTACTTACAATGGTGTCAGTGCATGCATTGGCTAATCTCTGCACAAGGAAGATTAAAGTGTAAATGTCATCAATCAAAAGAAACCAGTGACAATAGAAAATCCCGTCATCAATATGTGTGTGTATGATTAAACTCGTTAAAGCACCTAAATATACTTAAATGCGTTATATGTTCAAACTTCAAATTAAGGTTTCCGATGGATTAAGAACTTGTAATTTCATTGAGCCATGATTAGTAGTAATGTTAATTTGTGTTGCCTGGATAACACATATAAATTTGTTATGATTTGAAAGGGAATTGCGTACTGATTACTAATGTATGTTATATCAATTACTGACAACAAAATAAAGATGATGTTATTACAGATGGTATGTTTGTTATTTATTTCGCCTGAAATCGGATGTAATAAGACCTATATTGCATAATTTCAAGACCAAAACGTTATGTTTGTGATATTATTTTTGTATATATTTTATTGTTGCTCTATTCCTAAAACTCTTTGAACGATACAAAGATATTATAGGATCATCAGGTTTTCAAAATTCTTATTGTGCGAAACTGGAATATTGAAACGAATGACAAATGAGTCAGCTTACTATGATGGCTCATACTGCCCATGTCGTCCATAGGATTTTCAGAATGTTGATGTTTAATCATACAAATTCTAAGTACCTGTCTATACTCAGCAGTCCTTATATAGTAAGTCGACAGGGTCATTACGTTTTTCAATATTAGGTATTCAAATGGCATAACAACAGCCATTTACATGTATGTAACACCATTAATTAATGAAGGTACACTTTAGTTTAATAATTCTTCCGCATTCGTTATAACAGTTATACATTGGGATAAATTAAAATCGACATACCTTTCAAAAAATGATCTAATAAAGATTTATTTACATAAGTATGTCTTTTGAATCGTAAAAAAACACATTCATCCGCTTTGTAGTGACACTAGCAAATGAATGTTGTCATATGCACTATGCAACAAGAGAAAGTATACATAGAAGTGACATTAGCAATGAATGTTATTATATACAATTAGCAACAAAAGAAAGTATACATTGAAGTGACATTAGCAATGAATGTTATCATATATAATTAGCAACAAAAGAAAGTATACATCAAAGTGACATTAGCAATGAATGTTATCATATATAATTAGCAACAAAAGAAAGTATACATCAAAGTGACATTAGCAATGAATGTTATCATATGCACTATGCAACAAGAGAAAGTATACATAGTAGTGACATTAGCAATGAATGTTATCATATATAATTAGCAACAAAAGAAAGTATACATCAAAGTGACATTAGCAATGAATGTTATCATATATAATTAGCAACAAAAGAAAGTATACATCAAAGTGACATAAGCAATGAATGTTATCATATTTAATTAGCAACAAAAGAAAGTATACATCAAAGTGACATTAGCAATGAATGTTATCATATGCACTATGCAACAATAAAAAGTATACATTGAAGTGACATTAACAATGAATGTAATCATATGCACTATGCAACAATAGAAAGTATACATAGTAGTGACATTATTAATAAATGTTATCATATGCACTATGCAACAAGAGAAAGTATACATTGAAGTGACATTAGCAATGAATGTTATCATATGCACTATGCAACAAGAGAAAGTATACATAGTAGTGACATTAGCAATGAATGTTATCATATACACTCAGCAACAAGAGAAAGTATACATAGTAGTGACATTAGCAATGAATGTTATCATATGCACTATTCAACTAGAGAAAGTATACATAGCAGTGACATTAGCAATGAATGTTATCATATGCACTATTCAACTAGAGAAAGTATACATAGCAGTGACATAAGCAATGAATGTTATCATATACACTCAGCAACAAGAGAAAGTATACATAGTAGTGACATAAGCAATGAATGTTATCATATACACTATTCAACTAGAGAAAGTATACATAGCAGTGACATTAGCAATGAATGTTATCATATGCACTATTCAACTAGAGAAAGTATACATAGTAGTGACATTAGCAATGAATGTTATCATATGCACTATTCAACTAGAGAAAGTATACATAGCAGTGACATTAGCAATGAATGTTATCATATGCACTATTCAACTAGAGAAAGTATACATAGTAGTGACATTAGCAATGAATGTTATCATATGCACTATTCAACTAGAGAAAGTATACATAGCAGTGACATTAGCAATGAATGCTATCATATGCACTATTCAACTAGAGAAAGTATACATAGCAGTGACATAAGCAATGAATGTTATCATATACACTCAGCAACAAGAGAAAGTATACATAGTAGTGACATAAGCAATGAATGTTATCATATGCACTATTCAACTAGAGAAAGTATACATAGCAGTGACATTAGCAATGAATGTTATCATATGCACTATTCAACTAGAGAAAGTATACATAGTAGTGACATTAGCAATGAATGTTATCATATGCACTCAGCAACAAGAGAAAGTATACATAGTAGTGACATAAGCAATGAATGTTATCATATGCACTATTCAACTAGAGAAAGTATACATAGCAGTGACATTAGCAATGAATGTTATCATATGCACTATTCAACTAGAGAAAGTATACATAGTAGTGACATTAGCAATGAATGTTATCATATACACTCAGCAACAAGAGAAAGTATACATAGTAGTGACATAAGCAATGAATGTTATCATATGCACTATTCAACTAGAGAAAGTATACATAGCAGTGACATTAGCAATGAATGTTATCATATGCACTATTCAACTAGAGAAAGTATACATAGCAGTGACATAAGCAATGAATGTTATCATATACACTCAGCAACAAGAGAAAGTATACATAGTAGTGACATAAGCAATGAATGTTATCATATGCACTATTCAACTAGAGAAAGTATACATAGTAGTGACATTAGCAATGAATGTTATCATATGCACTATTCAACTAGAGAAAGTATACATAGCAGTGACATTAGCAATGAATGTTATCATATGCACTATTCAACTAGAGAAAGTATACATAGTAGTGACATTAGCAATGAATGTTATCATATGCACTATTCAACTAGAGAAAGTATACATAGCAGTGACATTAGCAATGAATGCTATCATATGCACTATGCAACAAGAGAAAGTATACATTGAAGTGAAACTAAGCAATGAATATTATCATATGCACTATGCAACAAGAGAAAGTATACATTGAAGTGACACTAAGCAATGAATGTATCATATGCACTATGCAACAAGAGAAAGTATACATTGAAGTGAAACTAAGCAATGAATATTATCATATGCACTATGCAACAAGAGAAAGTATACATTGAAGTGTCACTAAGCAATGAATGTTATCATATACACTCTGCAACAAGAGAAAGTATACATTGAAGTGACACTAAGCAATGAACGTATCATATGCACCCTGCAACAAGAGAAAGTATACATTGAAGTGACACTAAGCAATGAATATTATCATATGCACTATGCAACAAGAGAAAGTATACATTGAAGTGACACTAAGCAATGAAAGTTATCATATACACTATGCAACAAGAGAAAGTATACATTGAAGTGACATCAACAATGATTGTAATCATATGCACTATGCAACAAGAGAAAGTATACATTGAAGTGACATCAACAATGATTGCAATCATATGCACTATGCAACAAGAGAAAGTATACATTGAAGTAACATTAACAATGAATGTTATCATATACATTCAGCAACAAAAGAAAGTATACATCGAAGTGACATTAGCAATGAATGTTATCATATGCACTATGCAACAATAGAAAGTATACATTGAAGTGACATTAGCAATGAATGTTATCATATACACTATGCAACAATAGAAAGTATACATAGTAGTGTCATTAGCATGAATGTTATTATATACACTATGCAACAAGAGAAAGTATACATTGAAGTGACAGTAAGCAATGAATGTTATCATATGCACTATGCAGCAAAAGAAAGTATACATCGAAGTGACATTAGCAATGAATGTTATCATATACACTCTGCAACAAAAGAAAGTATACATTGAAGTGACACAAAGCAATGAATGTTATCATATGCACTCAGCAACAAAATAATGTATATATTGTAGTGACATTAACCAATGAGCGTTATCATATACACTCAGCAGCAATAGAAAATATACATTGAAGTGACATTAACCAATGAATGCTAAGAAAGCTCAGCATCAAAAGAAAGTATACACCGTAGTGACATCAATCACTGAGTATATACTCAGCAAGAACAGAAAGCAAACAATTTTGATTTTCCCAATATTTTTTTCAAAATTATGGATCTTTACCATAATATGTTGCATATCAAATATTCAAATGTCTTGGTTATTATTCATTGTAGTGGACATTATATTGTCTTAAACACAGCTCTGATCATGTTTTATTTGAAAGCTTATGAATAAGTTCGAAAGTGCAGTTAAATTATATTTTCACTAAGAATGGCGATCATGTTGGTAGTGTAAAAGACATATTTTAAGCACGTCTGATTAAAAAGTAGCCTTTACATTTCAGAGTTTTAGGTAGCCCTTTTCTTACTAGGCAAGTTTTTGTATCGCTATGTTTTATACACAGTTGTTGTTTTTCAATAACTGGGGAAAAAGAACGGAAAATGTGCTGATACATTGAATATGGATAATCGTTTATAGACATAAACCCCTTAAAGAAATAAAATACAAAATAGAAATGAAAGGAGAAAACTTATACTTATTTCTGTCGTTAAAGGTAAATCCCCTTGAACAAATATGTTTTTTAATTTTACTAATAAGTGTCACTATAACGGTTGAACTTGAAACACATATATACGTATACATTTTGACCTTGAGAATTTAATTATACTCAATAATTTATATGAACATCCATAACGTAATATATCCTAAATATGTGATATCTTACAACGGTTGGTTATAAAACAGTTTCATACACGGGCTGGTATTCTTAAACCATATTAAGTCATTTCTACACGATTTCCAAAAATTGTCACGGTTGAATTCAAAGGTAAGTACAAGGGCTTTAACATAAAAGTAATGTATATCTCATACAATTATGAAAATAAAGTGTTTGATATAGTATAGTACACATAGAAAGTAAATTTATCATATAACCAATGAAATACTTAAATTAGGAAAAAAGGCTACGAAATAATATAAGATATTTTATTTATACCACATCAGGACATTTTGTGGTCATGATCTGGTAGTAGAGACCACCATGCAGAAACCATCGGTTTGAAATACCACTTGACTTAGTTTAATAAACAAAGTAGTTTGGCTTTAAAGAAAATGTATTCGGTTCCAAACGGAAGATAGAGTAAAGGCTTACAACACAACACTCATAATTCGACATACAAACTGTTTAAGCTCTTAAACAAAACGATGGCACGATGGAAACAATAGTTTCAGATGGACTCGTACGTTCCTAGTTTTGTATTTTTGCGAAGCTGGATCGCCAGAATCACAGCATTTCCGAACATGAGCACTCCTCCAACAGCCGTAAGACTAAAGGACCATCCAAAATCGTACTCGTTCGGATCATACCGACCCCCGAAGAAGCCTTGGTTTTTCTTTGCAGCGTATAGTAATATACCGGACATGGTGAAACAAACTGAAAGTATATCAATAGGGCGGTTTTTATAGACACTGCATAGCCGAGTTACCACCATGCAAACTTATTATATAAAATGTAATTAGAATTAAAACACGATATACATTATTTAAGCACCGTTTTTGTAATGAAAAAAAATGTATTTGGTATATGGTTATTTTGAACTAAAAGGGTAAATATGTTTGACAAAAATATATGAACTTTTTAATAATTTTAACAAAAAGCTTGAAACGCCAAATGGCCTTACTAGTTGACTAAGGGTTTAAGGGTGAATTCAATTATAAGTCCCTAACCCCTCCCATCCTCCCCAAATCCCCGGTTTAAATAAAGAGGATGAAAACTCCAATCTTACAAGACACAACACAGAAGGCAATAATGTTTCGGATTCTGTAGAGACTCTGTGGGCCTTCATCTTGTCTCACGTAATTGACCAACAGAATGAGGCCAACCAGTAAATTTAGAAAACCAAGAATGTCTAACACACGGACTGCCTGTAGCCACCCTGCAAAATCTGGAGGAAAAAGACTTGATCCAGTACTTAAATTTAAAATTCACATTGTATTTTAAACATAATGTAGCTAGTTTAACGAACATATGAATGCATTGTTTTACCTAAACGAATTACTTTAAACTATATTCTCTGACGTAGAGTCGGTTTCACACATACATTTGAGATAAATATTAATGATGCCCTATTAGCTTACTAATATCAGGTAGCTGTAGGTTAGCTTTTTTATATTTGATCCTTAAAATACATTTTAACCATCCGTTTTTTCCATCCAATTCGCATAACCATAATAACATTCATACATTAATGTAACACGTCTAGTACATATATACACGTATACCTGGTCCCCTCTCAAGCTTCAAGCAGGGATTGTTATTGGCACAATACTTCCAGAGGCCCTGGTGGAACTGCCCAGAATTCCGGGTTATCCAATTGGGCGTAGCTAAACCAATCACGATGAATACTCCGCCCATCAACGTTAAAAATAAGGCTAACACAGGTAACGATTTTGACATTGTGAAGTTTTGGTCACTTTCACTGTTTCGTCGAAGTGGTATAACAATCACCTGATATAAATAAAGATAATTTATCAAAATGACTTTGACTACTTTACTAACTGTAGTTTATATATATATATATATATATATATATATCATTGCATGTGTAACCACCAAATGTTATTTTATATTGTGTAGCTACCAGCTTATCAAAATTTGTATGACTAAAAAGTGAATCACTGTTTATGTGATTAAATTAGTTATAATTTAGATCATTTTAGCAGCAAACTTTCATTTTAAAGTCAGTTTTCTTTCATCTTTATAATTTATTCACTCTTGATTTATATAAACATCGTAGTCGTCAGTCGTTTGTGGATACGAATTTACAAGTAAAATGACCAATATTTATACTTCCTGATTCTCCAATGTCATGAATATATATACCATGCTACAGTACATGGATATTAAGAGATTGCTACCCGCCATTCAATACAAAACCTTGTGCTATTGCACTTGATCGAAAAAGCAATATTCAATTATAATATTAACTACCAAATAATATAAAATCAGTTATTTACCTTACGACCTATTCAAGTCAATCGAACAAGCAAATCGCAACTACGGTATCACGAAGGCATGGCGGTTATCTTAAGTGTTATAAAAAGAGATAATAACAAGTGTTTTCAAGGCCATCCGTGTATGAATTTTCTATACTGTAGCCCTGTGTTTATTTAAACGATAACGTTTTGGCAAATAGATTTTGCCCGAGTACTTATGCGTAACTGCATTTACTTCTCTTTTCCGTATTGCATGTGTACATGACAGGAGCGTTGTAACACTTTAATAGGTCTATAGCCGCTTGCTCAATTTTATTGAAGGTTTAAGAGACTCACTCATGTTTTGTCATCAATTTTTGTTACTCCCGCTAACGCATTTGAAAGCATTAATTTATATTAAATTTATTTAACTCTTGGATATCGAAATTGAAGAAAATAATACAATCAAAGTTTAAAACAACTTGGTTGTAGTGGGGAGCTAACCCACCAGTACAGTAACAAATAGAAAACCGATATATTATCCACTCGCCCACAAGGTGTCATTGCACCATGTGATAATGTCAATCAACCAAACACGCTGCAGCCTTTTTAAATCCGGTAAGTAACGCGTTTTAAAATTGAAAAGATGTCAAAGACAATATTTGAGCATGTATTATTATTTATTGAAATATTCCAGCTGTAAATATTGTAATTGTAACACTAATGATATTCGACACTTTTTTGTAATAAAATAAAACATTTCACAAAGCACAAACTAATCGTTTTAAAAGGGATTATTCACATTGCAAATTTACCGTTATTTAATGTATAATAAACCT
Organism: Mya arenaria; assembly: GCF_026914265.1. NCBI lineage: Eukaryota > Metazoa > Mollusca > Bivalvia > Myida > Myidae > Mya > Mya arenaria. Next base: position 27,312,722 of record NC_069131.1, read on the forward strand.
ACATTGTATAGGAAGCGGTTGAATAACTGAACTTAAGAAATAAAATAGTTGTGGGCCACATGCAGTACTCATCGACGTCTTATAAGTTCCACTTCCTTTGTCTAGGTGATAAAACATTTTAAACTATTTTATTTTCAATGCCAGACAATCATTTTGCCAATATACTTATTTATCACGTGCTGTGCCATGTTTCATTTTCAATATAAATGACACTTTATAATATAACTCCGCGCGATTTTAAACAATATAATTGGACACGATTATTGTTAATTGGTTATGATCCTGCATTATTATTTCTATTTTCGTTTTTATGATATATTTATTGAAATAAAATTGTCCTCAATGTTTGTTTTTGATTTCATGAAAGTTCGTCATATTCGTTATTTAAAGCGGAAATGACGTAATGAACATAAGACATTCATTATTATGTGATATAACCGTGTGTTACCAATTTTTCTTGTTAAAAGTATAATGTCTATGCTGTGATTCCTACTAGATATTATGTAACATCAGAAGAAACTAAACAAGAATGTGTAGTGCAAAGCATAATTTACAATTACAAGTTCATCTCAAACTCTCATTATAAAAACTACCGATGTAAATTAATGACATATATGTATACTGCACCCGGAAATAAACTTTAGGTTGGAGTTATAATGCTCAAATTAAAACAACAACTGCTACTGTGTACAGATATTATTTTCCCGCTTTCACTTAGATAAATCAAGTAGTTTCATGCTTACTTGCAAACAATTACCTTAGTGTCTACGACACATTTTAGGGACCTGTATTTGTATTTGATGCAAACAAGAGTTATCAGACGTGATTAATTAATGAGACTGGATGGTTGAATGCCGTTGTATAAAGTCTAAATGAACATCCCGAACTTGCTAAGATAATGACTTCAATTTGAATGTTTACATGCAAAACCATAACCAAATTTTCCAAGTTGAATAATAAGGGTCATAATTTGCATTGAATGCAGATTAGAGGTATCTAACTTGATTAAGTACGGACGATAGATAGTTTGGAACACATGTCTAAACAACCAAGATATGGACTTAAATGTGGTAACATGAAAGACCTAAACCAGTTCTTCTATGACGAATTATTTGCAGTATATGCAGAATGCTGTTATCTAACTTGATAAAGTAGGTTCGATTGTTAAATATCGTTCACAGGTGATAGTCAAATAGCTTGGTCACTAAAATATGGCCCTTCAGTCCTTTGATATTGTTTAAAAAAATAAATGTGGCCCTTATGTGGCGATTACCTGTGGTATCGCTGTATTACGTCTCAATGCAATACACCAGGTTATTGCTGAGTTATTCACCTATGTTTATTTTCATGAAAACCTTAACCAAAGTATGACGCCGGCACCGGCGCCGATGCCGAGGTGAATAGTATAGCTTCCCTTATTCTTCAAAAGTCCAGCTTATTACTATGGACAGTACATTATTGGCAGTTACATTGTATGCATTCGTTATGTAGATTCCATGTCTATTAAATCATTCATAAGTTCCAAGAATATAATTTCTGCGTATTTCAAGTGTTTAAGGCCGATATGACAGAATGTAAAGTGAACGGCAACAACTGTTACTATGAAGGACCAGCCAAAATTATACTTGATTTGTAGTCACTCTTTCCGTCGAAATTTGCCGCGTTCTTTTAATGGCGTACATGGTAATTCCCGCCAAACTTGAAAAGAGAGCGAGTAAACGAACCAATTGTAAGCATTAATGTTATGTTAAATGACCAAACTTTTGAAAAGCTTTATTTCTTTTAAACAGAAATGCAAGTATCTATCAATGTAAATATACAGATCTTTAAAGAACAAAAAATATATCTGCAAAAGGTAAAATGTAATAGAAAATATATACAAACGTTTTTAAGAGTAATATTATATAAAAAAGTGTGCTGCAAACTAAACGGCATGCACACTGCTGAACTATAATATGCTTTCATATCAAACATAAACTAAATTAAACTTAAACTTAAACACCGAAATCCCCACATTATGTTGAATCCAAGTTGGCGTTCATATTTCTTTAATAATAGAAATGCAAAACGATGACCCATTTAGATATTATATCTGTACATAACATAGATAATATACTACCTGTTCGAAAATCCTAACTCTCTGTATTTAAAAGTTCCTGTATTTTTCGCGTTACAAAAAGAATGTCGTCCAATCTCTAGACAAGAAAATCACTCCATATGAGTCTTGTACTCATTACTCTTTTGTAATTTATCAGGTTTTTTGTACTTTAAATAAATTATAAGTAATGGACAATTTTACAAAAAACATATTCATTGATGAATACGCATCTAGCAATTGATAGACGGATGTATTATTTTCACGAATGTCATTATCTATTATATATTCCATTATCACTTTAAAATAGTATCTGAATTTGTGCGCAATTATTTTATTCATCGAGTGAAAAAAAAGTATTGAATTTATTTTTACAGTATATAATCCTAATATTTACACAGTAGGGTTATTTTGTGCGCGATTGACTTTATGATCTATCGATTACACCAAGTTAAACTTAGCTGCACAACTCTGTTAGTCCTGTTTACTAGATTTTGAGTTATTATTGCAGTATTTCCCCAAAACATCGATAAACACATTGTCATTAAGGACGGTTTATTTTTCTTATAAACTTCATACATGATACACAATGAAGCAAAGTTTATTTGTATTTTTCAAAGATGCGATATACCACAGACATCCAAAGTGTAACATTACACGTAAATTAACAATGTCATCAAAAAAACCACCATAGATTCCAGATCGAAATAAATATTGTCAGCGTCATGTTTTGTATCAACAGAGTTTTAGAATTCTGTCCAAATAGGTTTATTGGTTAGGCATTGTTTTCAGCAATCTCCTGCGCAGTGAACTCACCTATCAACATGTACTGTAAAGGAAGCAATACTTCGTGGAATTTGTATTTTAAGTATACTAACATTCAATATTTCAAGACCAGAAAGGTATTTTGTAATACTATTTTGGTACAGATTGTATGTATTGCTTTGTCTACTTCCATAAAAACTTTCAAAGATATTATGGGATTACGATTACTCAAAATGTCTCATTATTCGAAATTGTAATTAATAAAACAAACGCCGAAAGATTCAGCTGACGGCTTATCATGTCCATGTTAGTATTATTGTTAGAGTGTGTTTGTTTTCACACTACAAACTTGCAGAACCTGCTTATCTTAAGCGGTACAAATTATGAACGTAGATTTATGAACCTCGTGACATTTTATGATGCCGACTGCTTACCCCTCGGTCAACATGCATTTCTAACTTTAATTTCTCATGGTATTCACAAGAAATAAGTAGAAACCTAATTATACCGAAGAGTTCTGTATGATGCAGATAGTTAACAATTAAGTCTACAATCATATCGAATAATAAATCTACAAAAATCAGTTTTGCTTGTTTTACGTTATATCGAACGCAAAACGACGGTTCCACAGTGAGTCTAAGCTATAATACACTTTTTATTGACTTCAGAAACAAAACGGCAACTGTTAACATGTATGTTAAACCATAAAAAATGTGTTATTGAACGCACCCAGCAGTATAATTACTCGACCACTTCGTATTCGGTTTAACGGGTATGAAATTTGAATAAAATACGATCGACAAGCTTTTGAGTGAATGGAATAATAAGGGTTCATTTACATTAATATGCCTTATGAATTGCTAAGTAAATAACACTGTATGAATTCGCTTTTAATGACATAGACTAAGGAATGCTATCATATACACTTAGAAACAAAAAATAGAATACATTTTTGGATTTTCACAAAATTTCTCAAATGATCGTTACCGTATCTTGCATATTAAGTATTTAAATGAGTCTTATTTTTCATTGCAGTGGACATTATATTAATATTGTAAACACATATATTATCAAGTTTTATTTGAAAGATCAAGAACAATTAGAAAAATTGACTTAAGCTCGGACATAATTTAAGATGTTTAAATACCAGCACAGGTCAGGATCTAGTAGTAATGACCACAAAGCAGATGTCCTCCTCACTTCTTTAAAAAAGAGTGCTTTGGCTTTAAGAAAACATCTTCGGTTCTAAAAGGGACTTGAGTAAAGGCTTACAACAAAACACACAGAACTGTTCAAGCTTTAAAACTAAACGAAATCACGATGAAAACAATAGTTTCAGATGGACTCGTACGTTCCTAGTTCTGATTTTTTCCGAATCTGGGCAACAAGAATCACAGCATTCCCAAACATAAGCACTCCTGCAACGTCCGTAAGAATGAAGGACCATCCAAAATCGTACTCGTTCGGATCAAGCCAACCGCCGAAGAAGCCTTGGTTTTTCTTTGCGGCGTATAGAAATATGCAGGGCATGGTTAAACAAACTGAAAAAAATATATAAATAGCGTGGTTTGCATATACATTGCTTAAATCGGGTAACCATCATGCAAACCCTTTAATCTATCGCTAGGAAACTAATTGGAGCTACGTCATTAAATAATGTGTTACTAAAATTAAAACATGATAGGCATTATTAAAGCGCCCTTTTTGTAATGAAAAAGTAATATATTTGGTGTGTGGATACTTTGAATTAAAAGGGTAAATATGTTTGACAAGAAGATATACTTTTAATAACCTTTAACAAAAAGCCTGAAGCGCCAAATGGCCTTACTAATTAACTAAAACTTTATATGTAGGGTTAATATAATTGATATTAGTTAATCATGTCACCAGGAGACCCTTCAATTAGTCCCTTATCGCTTTACCCCTCCCATCCACCCCAAACCCCGGTTTAAATAAAGAGAATGAAAACTCCAATCTTACAAGACACAACACAGAAGGCAATAATGTTTCGGATCCTGTAGAGACTCTGTGGGCCTTCATCTTGTCTCACGTAGTTTGCCAACAGAATGAGGCCAACCAGTGAACTGAAAAAAAAACGAGAATGTCTAGCACACGGACCGCCTGTAGCCACCCTGCAAAATCTTGAGAGAAAAAGTTGATCCAGTTATTAAAATTCATATTCACTTTGTATTTTTATCATAACGTAGCTCGTTTTACGAATATTTTATTTTGATTATTTTTAACTAGAGGAATTACTTTAAACTATTTTCTATGACGTAGAGTCAGTGTCACACATACATTTGAGATAAATCATTATATGCCCTTATTTTAAGTATTAGCTCATTAACCTCAGGTAGCTATAGATTCGCTTTTTTTTTCTTTTTGATCCTTAAACTACATTTTAACTCCAATATATTCATTCCTTCAATATTGTTCAGCCAATTCGCATAATAATAATAATAATAATACTAATAATACTACTACTACTACTACTACTACTAATAATAATAATAATAATAATAATAATAATAATAATAATAATAATAATAATAATAATAATATCTATATGTTAATGTAACACGTCTGATAAATTAGTATACCTGATCCCCTCTCAAGCTTCAAGCAGGGGTTGTTATTGACACAATACTTCCAGAGGCCCTGGTGAAACTGCCCAGATTTCCGGGTTATCCAAAAGGGCGTAGCTGAACCAATTACGATGGGGACCCCGCTCATCAACGTAAAAATAAGGTAAAATAAGGCTTACACCGGTAACGGTATATTGAATACGCCCCGAACAAGTAAAATGTATGATATTGTATTTAACGTGCCGGTAAAAGCACTGCAAAACGTTCGCGGACAAGGTTTCGCCGACCGTCGTTTTGTCAACAAACGAGATACGAAGTATGCAGCAAAAGGTAATATTAACACGTTTGTTAAGACAAAAGTACGAATGAAACAATATAAACTACAGGGACAAGCCCTTTAGTCCGAAATGTAAAAACGATAAAATGACACAGATTGTGTATTGATTGATATGAGTCTGAGTTGGCTTCCCAGTACACGTTTAGAAACAAGTTTTAATCTTCATTTTCTAAATATGCATGACCTTTCCATCCACTTAATTCCATTTACCATGCGTAAGGATCTCGTATCGGCAAATATAGTTATAACCGTTCATTCATCAATCATCCGTGCATTCAATATTATTAAATGAAACAAGTACAATATGATAAAAGTTATCTAGTATTTAATACATTGGTTGTTTTATGAATTCGTACTGTTGAATAATGATTTATTTGTGCATCACATTACAACTATATCTAACAAAAGACATTTAATACATGCTATAAATCCAAAATATTCAATTCAGTCAGACAAAATCATACTCGCATCCCCATTAGTAGAGAATAGTAGTAAAATGCATCCGCATTTTCATGAAGTCCAAGACAATGAAATAAGTATGGTCCAACGGACTTTTGTCACTACTTGTATATCTTACCGATATTGATAATTCGATAGTTCATATTTAATGCAACTTTACTTGTCAAACTAGCTCATATTGTCACTACTTGTATAACTGCGAATCATCAAGTTACAAATATTATATGATATATCAAAGATCTAACAGTCTTAGATTATCGTTGCTACGAGCAAATGCTAGCGGATAGTTAACGGATCGCCATTTTTTTCAACTTATTGTATTTCCGTAGCAAACCTAATTTTTAAATTTAAAGGACTACAACGTCTGAAATGCAACAAAACACAGTTGTATGCTGATATTTGCATTACTTTATCGACGGTGGAACACCATGTCGAAGACAAATTGGCATTTATACTTTTTTTAATATTTAATGAAAAACTTTGACAAAGTTAAATATTATATCAGTATGTTACTATACAGAAAGTGTATACTACCTGTTCGAATCTCTTTGCACAAGAATTTATGTTAACATTCTGATATGAGTCACAAGAATATAACCTAAATATTAACGCAGTAGGATTACTCTGTGAGCGAACGACTTTATGTTCAGGTTCAGGATAAACAAAGCTGCACAACTCTGCTTGTCCTGTTTAATAAGTATTGGGTTATTATTGTGGTTATTTCCCCGTTATATCGATAAACACATCGTGGGTAAGGACGGTATATATTTCCGTAACACTCCATATATAATACACATCAAAGCATATCGTAGTAGTGTATCTGGGGTTTCCGACAGAATACTATCTGCATTTGAGCTACCATTATTCATAAAATACATCCCAAAACCACTCGGGCTCTTTATTGTTATTTGTTGATGTCTCAAAATCGCTTACATTAAATTGCATTCTGTTTTACAATCTTTTAACACTTGATGCAGATGAATTATTGATATACATCATCTCTTTCCATTTGCTTTGCGTGTGTACATTGATTATGTCATCGAACAATAAAAGACAAGAGTCAAGTTATGATTAATGTTTTCAACGTGATTGTTATAATTGTTTCCAACAAATATTTTTTTCGGGGAGTTTCTTTACTAATGTCGATCTATAGTCTATCTTTTTATCAATATTCAATATTTTTATCTATAACTTTAACATTTCATGGCCACTGTACTCGATAAACCCAAGAAATAAAGTAATAAGGAAAATAAAAAATAAAGACAAATTAAAACGTATTATTGCATAAAATGTGTGTTTTCGGTCGGTCCATTATCGTGGTGTGTTATAACGCAAAACTGGGCGACATCGGTAGACAACATGCATTACTAAGTAAATTCACGTGCCGGAAATGACCGAGTTTTACATTAGTACGAAAGTGCGTCAACGATGAAAACTGTTGCACAAAAACATATTTCAGCATATAAAGCTGTATACAAATATTAAAGAAATGAAATAAACCACATTAAACTTACATATATTATTTCTTGTGTTTTTCCTGGCTGGCTGATGTGTGTTTACTTGATAATACTTTCTGCAGTTGTTTGACTTTTTGTTTGTTTTAAAAGTCTAAAACGTTTAACTCTCTCGACTTAACTTATTTATGTCGTTTTATTCAGAACAATCGACTAATATAGACATGATAACATTACATCTTCGGTAATGAACAAAGTACGCCTTGAAAAAAGGTCCACATGGAACTTATAGTTAAATTACGTGTCAATTCCGGGCGAAAATTTTCGTACAGGAACGTTTTGGCCGTTCCCACTCATCAGCGGTTCTGTTATAAGCCTGTTATATGCTCTGGAGTGCAAGGATAAAGTTACAACTGACTCAGACATTATCACTATGAGTTTGAGAGAAGAGAACGGATACTGCTCTTTTTATGTGATGTTTTTTGACATTCGATAAAAACAAACTAGGATATCATTGATGCCATCTACGCGGAGAATGGAGGCCAGATAGTGATTCACATGTACAGGAAAGTGTGTATCTAATCGGTAGCGTTGGCAATATTGATTAGACTTTATTCAAACATCACAAAACCTGAACACGGGCGGAATAAGTTCTTGACAATAGCTCTTTTTGATCCTGGAACATACGCAGTTGTTTCCCACAGACTCCAATTTTAATGGCATTATGCCAGCATTCCGTTGTCCTACCCTCCAAATACACGGCCCTCTCAAGCAAGAAGAGGCTAGTATTACCGTTGTTTACTTTCGCTGTCTGTAATGCTCCGTGTTTTTCATCGACTGCCATCTGTTTACCTTAGAAAATATCAAAATAGTTTAGCTGTTGTTGGTTTTTTAGATTATCGAAGTAGTTTGCACTAAATGTTTACACTTCTCGGAACGATACCGGAGAACTTGGATTAGTTGATTTGACGAATCAGATTAGAAGTTTCATTGAATTACTTATACACAGCTGCATATGTTATCCAGTTAAATGTTTAAATGCCTAGGATTCGGTGTGCATGTTGGTATGCAAGATGCATGTTCGTCTAATCAAACTCAATAGATCTTCTGCAATTATTTCAGCACTTGTTTTGCATTCAAAAGCTCAACAATCTTATAACTGCAGACTAAAAAAGTCAGGTATACATTTATACAGTCCAAATAATACAAAGGACGAGCTGTAACCTTTTAGTACAGAATAAGGTCAAACGTGTCCTTAATTTTGCGCAAAATGTGTTAAACGTGTAATTGTATCAAAAAGTTCAAATTGATTTCATTCCTAAGAGTAAAGTGCTTAGGTTTATCTGCTTTATTGAAATTCATGGTATACTTGCAGCGTTGTTAAATACAAAGTAATCTTCCTGGTTTCAAGGAGTGAACTAAACATCACCTAAAACATTCCATATGGTAGAAACATGAGCATAAACATTTTTATATAAACGCCCTATTATTAATCAACCAAGAATAAATACAAATGGAAGGTAGGTGTGACTCGGTAGTACTGATACACATGTTTCATACTTTAAGTGCTTCTTCAAATCATTCCGCTTATTGCTTTATAAGGTCATGCTTAGCACTACTAATTGTAACCGCGTAGTAAACTTTGTAAGTGTGTAAGCATGTTCCGGAAAAATTGAAACGCGCTTCTGAAAATAGGTTTACCTCAATGGACAGCATTAACCTTTTATTCTGGCGTTAATTTATAACACGAGAACAAAGGTGTGATCAAATTTTCTATGTTTGACTGAAATCATATAAATAGTTTAAAGCTGAGCCTGAGTAGACACTGTTATTTTTAACAATTATGAAAACCCTATCAGATTTATATAATTGGACTTTGATGGGAGAGCACGAATGCAGTGTGCAACACATCTTCAGTTATGTGGAGTATAAATGAAATATTATTAAAGAAATTAAAAAGTTATAGCTTATACGAGAATTATTACAATGGAATAACTATCAGGCTCCATTGATCACTTTAACATAATACCAACATTAAATGTGACATTCCGTGCACTCTTTGACTTTTTGTTATATTTCCCTCACCTTTCGACTATGTATTATATTTCTTTGCACCCTATGACTATATTTTATATTCCTTCAAACCTTTTTACGTCAAATTTGCCAAACATTTAGACTGGGTTGCTACTTCAATAAAAAAAAAATTCTAAATAGAGCTAACCTATTGGCTTATTCTAAAAACACATAAAAATAGTAATACACGAAATGATTAAAACTTAAAATGCATGTAAAGGAAAACCATCGCAAAGAAATTAAATGAAAAATACAGTCAGAAGACCAGAGATTAGCATCATTGTAGAAAAATGAAATATAAATAGACATCCATATACGTCAAACTGTTTCCGTGCAAATATTTTAACGTTCGAACATGAAAGTTATCAACATGAACTCATTTCTAACAGTTGTATAGTCAATTAATATAATGAGAAGCAATTGTAATAATGTTGCTTAAAAAGTATTTCATGGTTTAAGTGTTTGCCGAAATTTAGCGCTTTTTGATCAAAGCAATGCGCTTCGTTCTATACTCGCTGGTAAGCAACACGGACAGAGATGAAATTACTAAGTCTTATACTTATTGGTTTAAAAATCAAAGCATGTCTGCTAAAAGATAATATTACATGACGTAAATCAGCAAAGCAAGTAATGCAAACATTTTATTACTGCGCATGCGCGCCGAATGACAAGGGTTAATAAGCTAAATACCTCCTTCCTTCTACGCATTTCACGAACAGACATTGCACTATGTGGTTCCAGGATAATATTTTGCGGTTGATTTTCTTGAGCCTTCTAATGAGCAAGAGAGTAAGTTCAAGGGAGCCTTATTGTTCTTCCTTTCACTACGAAGAGCAGTTGTTGTCAAAAATGATACGGATGGAAATAGCGATGGAACAACAACAACAACGAGTAAATGACGCTCTGGAAAAAATGTCACAAACTGTTGAATTATTTAAATTGGAGGCAATCAAAAAAGAAAATCAAATGCTTGACAGAATAAGAGATGCTCTTGAAAGTGCTAATGCTACAATGGTGAATTTCTATAAAAGGACATCATTACTTGAGGACAACCTAAAGAACGCGGTCGATGACTTCGATTATGATTCTAAACTGCTGAGTTCGACTCTGACTCAAAATGTATCTGAAGCAATCGGATATTTACACACGTTAGAAGGTAAATCACTTTTAATCTAAAGTATCATTCCGTAATTTAATTTCTAAAAAAGCGCTTCCTTGAAATATTCAAACCCTTTTATGTCCTATGCGATATATATGTAAATTAATTTAAACAACTTGATGTAAAGTGTGTACAGTTAAACTCACATCCTCACTATTTATATTTCTAAAGTGGCTCAAATTATGTTAATGCATTTCTTTATATTTTAATGCATTACTATGAGTAATTTGTTTGATTTAAATGAACAAAACCAAAAGGCCATTTAATTTGTGAACAGATGAATAAATATAAGCGGAAGTTTGGCGCGTATTTAACCGGGAATTATTAGGCCACGTAGCAATTTAACGCAAAACTCCATGTATATACTTTCAGGCTAATTTTTATCGGTACACAAATTGTTTTATTTTGTATTTTCGATCATTAAAGTCAAATGAGTTACACCAAATACTACATTCATTTATTTTTTTATCTGTACGCCTTTTGTATATTTTCAGAGAAAGCTGGAACACCAACGATTGCATTTGAAGCAAAGGTCTTAAAGGATCTGAGTGTGTCACCCAAAACAACTCTCGTATTCACAGAGGCCGTGTTCAACCATGGTAACGGATATGACGTCAAAACGGGCGTGTTCACCTGCCCACTCAACGGCACGTACTTGTTCACGTCACATCTTTGTAGTAACTATAACAGCTTCGTTTGTTATAGCTTTGTTGTGGACAAAATTATGCATACTAGTGGCCGGTTATATGTGAAGAACGACTACCATTGTACGTCGATTGATGTTATAGCGATTTTGAAAGATGCAAGCAAGGTGTGGGTCCAGTCTTATGCAAGCAGCAACTTCTATCAAGAATCCACGAATTGGTTAAACACATTCTCTGGTGTTCTTCTTCATCGCTAAAAGTATTAATGGCGGAACGACCTTATAATAATGTTTTGATAACACGTAGTACGTTGATTAGTTTCTCATTATGTTTGTTTTTTTGTAAATTTACATGAAATGATGTACGTTTAAGACAAACTGTGTTTACCAATTAGCCTGACCTCCGCGCTAGAAAAGCAGACCATAAATATTACCAAACAAATCAGGTCAGAGAGGATTTTAGAATTCCTGTAATCAATATGTAAGTTTATGATTAAACTCATTAAAATATATGAATATATTTTCTTGTGTTATATGCTCAGACTTAAAATTTAGGTTTTCGATGTATTCAAAGTACTATTTAGACTTATTATCAGTTAGGTTTCAAAGTTCACTAGCTTAATTAAGATGTTCTCCACATAATTTAGAAAATGAATACGGAAGATATTCAAACACTCCATTGACACAAATATTTTGTAAACAAAGTTTAAGTGCTATATAATCATTGTTATTAAATGATCTGTATATTCTGATCTACGAGAACGAGAAAAATATTAACGGATGAATATTTAGAAGGCCAAAGTATACAGAAGTTCTATATTCTGCTTAATACAAAAACAGAAAGCCTCTTTCAATTAATTTAGGTGCATCTGACATCGAGGAAAAGGTATTGTGTATAAGATGTATAAAATATATATGTGTTGAAAACTATAAAACTGAATTGTGAAGTTTAAATCAAAGTAATATAAATTTAAGTAAATTATCAATCTTCTATAAAATGGAATAAAATGTTTAGTATTTGTTCATCAAATTTAAGAAATAACTCTATATAATTTCAGCAAAATGCAATTTATGTATTGATGACCAACTACTACGCTTCATTAATACTATATTTGTTCTTTACTGTACATATGTTTTGTTATAGGCCAGTGGTCTTCCTCAAATAAACTTATGAAATAGAACTGAAATTGATGTTATTATGTTAATTTGTGTTGCCTGGCGACCCAATATTTTTTTGCCATTCTTTGAAAGGGAATTACGTACTATTTACTAATGAAAGTAACATACATGACGTATGTATTCATTGATGACGTTGTTACAGTTGGTATTTATTTGCAATTTTTGTTCCAAAAATCTTAATTATAAGGGAGATAACTCTAGTACCTTTAATCCCTTTTCGGTAATTCTACGTTTGATTTATTTTATTTGGTGCTCAAATTGATTGTTAGAATCTAAGTCGTGGGAACGGTCGTCTAATATTTTTACATGGCGGATTTGGGAGCTCGTCCAATACTTCACGTTCGAAGAGGCCATCGTCGTTGGACGAACAAATTTCGGAGTTGAAAAGTGATGAGAATGTTTTAAAAAGGGACTTGGAACTGTTGAGACCCAGACAGAATCCTATTCCGCAGGACATTGAAGCTCTAAAGGAAGAAAGGGCTACCCTCCAACGTTTGGTTGAGAAGCGTCGTACATCTTCCGAGGCCAAAACAAAATGAAACAATTGCACGATGAAAACAATACTTTCAGATGGACTCGTAGTTCCTAGTTCTGTATTTTTCCGAAGCTGGATAACCAAAATGGAAGCATTCACAAACAAAAGCACTCGTTTAATGGTCGCAAGAATTTAGGACTTTCCAAGATCGTACTCGTTCGGATCAGCACGACCGCCAAAGAAGCCTTTTTCTTATGATATATGTCGGACCTGGCTAAAAAACCCTGCCAATATATGAATTGTATGCATTGCACTAGTATTGTGTGAATCAGCTTACACCTTTTCACATTCTATAGTTCAACGCTAGGGAACAAAATAAAACACGGCCAAAATAATATAACATAATGCATAATTGAAGAATTTTATTGTGTCATCAACTATAAAATCTTAGAGTTGGGGATATTTTGCATTAAAAGGCTAAACGTTTGGACAGATGAATATGACCTGTTATTGTACCGAACCTGTAATAAATATCCTGAAGCGCCAAAACTTTTCTAAAGCTTTCGGCATAGGGATTTAAACTGAACTGAATGTATATATGCCATATGTCGTGTCACCAGGGGATTTTACAACTAAAAATAAAATGCCCCCCCCCCCCCTTCCCATCCGCCTGCGTTTACGAAATATGATGAAACGCCAATTTTACAAGACGGAAGGTAATAATGTTTCTGATCGTGTAGACATTTAATGACCCTTCATCTTTTCTCACGTATATCACCAACATGATGAGGCCCACCAGTGTAATCGGAATACATCGGTCAATATCCAACAGAATTGATCTGGGAAATTGTTGGGTTATTAGAAAATAGTCCATCATGGCCGACCAATGATATGTTCGAACACGAAAGTGATATGTCAGACCAAGTACAGAACAATGGGCTATAACCATAGGTGTTATTTTCATACTGAGTGTTTTATAGAAATATAAAAATGGTATCAAAAGGGGCCTTGAGAGAAACAAAATAGAAATGACATTTAATTTCAGTTGGTGAAATAAGGCTGCCTGCCATTTGACAGATGCTAATAGAATAACATTAACTTCTCCAGTGTTCAGGGCAAATACTAAGAACACATTTTTTTTAAATGCAAATCAATCTAAATCTGACTCTATAGATAATAATAATATGTGATACATGTTTTAGTTCTTAACTGGATTATAGGTCCGTGATATTTATAAACGTCATTATACATTCTTACTAATAGTATATGTCTTAAACAATAGACATATGGTTAATAATATACTTATAGGCTTCATTATGTATCATAAGATGTCTTAATCCACAGACATATAGACGACACATCTGTGCTGAAACATACCTTATCTCTGTGATTGACCTAGTAAGTTAAATATATTTATTCATCAATATTGTAGTGTGTGTTCGTCGCAAATGAGCTGCGATGTCTGCACAATTTGTTTCTAGTTTTCTATGAAAGCTTCCTGTGACAAGTGTCATATTGGGCCTGAACATGCCACCAAGCACACATTTCGTTCAAGGTTAAATTCTATATTATCAACTAGTGGTGGTGGTGCAGGAAAAATGCTATTATTTTTGGTGCGCTCAAGAATGGCAGACAAATTCAATCTTATTGTTATTTTTAGAGGGCATTATTGTACCGAAAGGTCAAAATTGTCCGCGTTCTGTTTAATGGCGTACAGGGTAATTCCCGCAATTCCAATGACATCTGGAAAGGGAATGTGTAAGTCATGCGAGGTTAACGAACCAATTACAAGTGATATATCAAATATCCACTCTATTGAAACACTTTATCTCTTTTAAACAGTCGACAAAAGACATATCAACTATCAACAATCGTAAATATGATTGTATTCCATATATATATATATATATATATATATATATATATATATATATATATATATATATATATATATATATATCATGTCAAAATATTGTCATACCAATATTTAAAGTTAAGTATCTGTTTTGCATGAACACATTTACGTATGCTTTTTATGCATACCGGTTAAAATCGTGTGCTCCTTACGCTCAGAGTAAGGTCATTGTCATTCAAAGAATAAGACACCAGGCGATGCATTCAATAACCATCAATTTAACTTAATTTTAAGATTAAAATATATTGTTTTATTTTGATTGGACTTCAAAATGAATGACCAATGAAGTGAACGAATGACAAAGGATAATAATTATATTTAATACGCCTTAGTTTAAGAGAAATGTAAACTATCGTTTTGAACGCACCGATACAAATTAATAACATACGGCCGTCCGAATGCGAACCAGGTTTCGCCGACCGTCGTTCTGTCTGATCTAGACAAGAAGAAGAGCAATATTTACAAACGAACTGACCACTGATATAATCCCAAATACCCTCACCGCATAACAAACCTTCAGCCTGAAATGTAATTAAGATTCTACTTAAAGACAAACATTACAACCGATTTATCACAAACTAGGTTAAGAGGTTACGTTATGTTCATCTTAAGTATTTCATTAAGCCAGTCAGAATCTTAGTCGCTTGACTTCCGAATAAAGACAGAAGAGTAATACAACGCATAAACATTTTGCCGGAGCCTGAGACAGCACCGACAAACGCAGCTTCGTTTGTTCTTGTATACCTTACCCATATTGATACTTTACACAGACATTGTAACTCAGCGTGGCAATCTAACCAATATTGACATACTTCACATTTTGAATGCAATTTACAGACTTTGACTTATTGATACAACTCACACGAACTGCAGCTCATTGCGTTAGCCCAACACTTATACAATAAACATGAATTACAATTCAGCGTGACAAATTAACTCATATTGATACAGAACACATAAA
Organism: Mya arenaria; assembly: GCF_026914265.1. Classification (NCBI taxonomy): domain Eukaryota; kingdom Metazoa; phylum Mollusca; class Bivalvia; order Myida; family Myidae; genus Mya; species Mya arenaria. The sequence continues at coordinate 27,328,822 of NC_069131.1, forward strand.
CAGCAACCCAGCGTGTAAAACGAACCGATGTTATATAAATGTGTGGTTATGGTAAAATCGTGTCCAAAAACAGGTAGGACAGGTAGGTTTTATTTCCATTATTTTTAAACAGGCTTTATGTAGAAACGTAATTATCATTATTGGGTACGGCGTTAAAGTAATCAGTTTATCAGTGTTAATCAGTATAAAACTTTTAAAACTACATATTTAATCAAAGACAAAAACAACAACAACACTTTTTAACCAACGGACTATAAAAGGGATAGGTGTTGGTGTCTATAAGTAGCAATCAGCCCGAATTTTGCAGAAGAGGTACCACAGTCCGTTGTTGAAACTAAGACTTGACTGCCAATTGGTAGAAACAAGTCCAAGGTCATAGCACACGGCCACGGCCACACTGATCAGTACATACAGCTTGACCGGCAGCTTCCGCATGATGACCTTGGAAGCTTGGAAATATTTTAGTTCAAATCAAAGTAAATTTGATTTAAGTCAAGGCAGCTTAATCTTAGCGTGTTTTTATCAAACAAAATCGTTATAACCAAGACCCAGCTTTAATAGAGTGTTAGAGCGTCGCCAATTTATCTCATTATTGTTTTATTCCGTAAACTTTGTTTTGTCGGATTTAGAGAAGAAACACTTATTGAAACAAAATACACAGCTGTATACTGATATTTGGATTTCTTAAGGGTCAACGACCACTACCCCCCGCCAACATCATTTTGAAGCCAAATTGACATTTATTCTTAGTTAATGTATAATGCAAAGTGGTGATAAAAGTTGCCTGCTATATCAATTTACCGCCGCATCATTAGTTACATTTTTCATTTTTTTATATAATATGCAAAATTCTTTCATGCTTTACGATGAAATATGGGGTTTTAACAGTGAAATAACAACAGTGAAAATATCAATTTGATATTTTCACTGCAAAATAAGGAGTGAATATATCAACTTTCAGAACTACTTTTAAATTCCTTAATTTGTTGTTACATGTACTTGCCTTGATCAAAACAGAACACTGGACTTAAGTAAATTATGTCGAAAAATGTTTAAAAAAAATAAAGAAATGTTTAATAAATTTGAATATAATTGGAAATTAACAACTTACCTTTTATTACCGGTTATCCCGTTTATCAAACATTTTACTGATCTTTGAAGCTGAATGTTCGAACATTTGCTTTCATACCAAACAAATTACAGACAAAAACAACTGTTCGAACATAAATAAAATTTTATATCATCGTTCAAATGTATTTTGAACTGTTAACCGTTGTAGTACGTAAAATGAGCTTCCTGGAGAATTCACAAAACAATTAACAGATAGATCCGATATTTTTTACCCCACCCACACCTCAAAATGTGTCAACAAACTAGCGTGGCATTTACTCTTTATCTGGAAAACAAACATTTTAAAGCGAAACAGACTGGTCTCTGACAATAAGATGACTGAATATTAACTTACTATAAAAACACGCGTACATGCAGTCTTAAACTAAGAAAAATGGTTAAAATCCAATGAGTATCCACATTTGTTTTGCTAATACATTTGACCTTCCACATTTTCATTCTTTAAATAGCGGCGTAGCAATTTGGTTATGTATTCATACCCATCTTAAAATAAAAAGTGTTTTCATTATTTTTTGGAACATATGTGTACTAATTATACTTCATTGTTTACTGTTCATAAAACTTTGCAATAAAAAACGAGCGAATATTAAGCTATAAGAATGAATAGCAGAGACCTTTTTTCAGCAAACCGAAAGTAGAAAAGTTGACAGCTATAATTATGCATGAGGGGCGCCCCACGGGTAGCGGCGTAAAGCCCACCCTTTTCAAAAAAGGGGGTAATTTAGAAATAAATAAAAAACAAATAAAACTCCGAAAATAAGCATAAAAGAAACAGAAAATTTGTTTATTTCAGTGTAAGATCGTATTTAATTTCACTCGTGATCATAAAAAACTACATTTTCTATGACACTCGTGAAATAAAATACGATCTTACACTGAAATAAACAAATATCCTCTATTTATTCATGTGAGAGTACATGTGAAGAACCTATCATAGCATACTCCTTCCTAGAATAGCATGTATAAATGATTATTAATATAATATGGTTTGAAATTCAAGGCATCTCTTTTTAAAAGTTAGAATACCATGAAGAAAAGCAGCAAAGCAAATAATGCAAACAACTTTTTTCGGCGCATGCGCGCAGAATGGCAAGGGTAAATAAGCCCAATACCTCCTATGTTCTGCACATTTCACGAACAAATATTGCACTATGTGGTCCCAGGATAATGTCTTGCGGTTGATTTTCTTGATCCTGCTAATGAGCAAGAGAGTAAGTTCAAAGGAGCCTCAGTGTTCATCCTTTCACTACGAAGAGCAGTTGTTGTCAAAAGTGATCCGCATGGAAATAGCGATGGAACAACAACAACAACGAGTAAATGACGCTCTGGAAAAAGTGTCACAGACTATTGAAATATTTAAAACGGATGCAACTGAAAATGAAAACAAAATACTTGAGGATTCTAAACTGCTGAGTTCGACATTGACTAAAAATGTATCTGAGGCAATGGGATATATGCATACGTTAGCAGGTATGTCACTTTCGATCAATAGTATTATTCCGTTATTTATTTTACAAAAAGTGCGCTTTCTTGGAAATTTTGACGCTTGTATGTCCTATGAGATTTATATGTTCATTTAAACAACTTGATGTGCAATGTGTACAGTGAAACTCATATCCTAAATATTATTATTTCTAAACGTGCAAAAATTGTGGATGAAATATTTTGATTAATTACGATGTGTTATTTGTTTGATTTAAATGATCAAAACAAAGGCATATTATTTGTGAACAGATAAATAAATACAAACGATATATTGGCGCCTAGTAAATCGGGGAATATTTGGCCACGTAGCAACTGAATGCAAAACTCCACTTGTAAACTTGAAGGCCTTATCTGTACACAAATCACGTTGTTTTTGTTTTGATCATTAAAGTCAATTCTGTTACACTAAATAATGCATTTAAGTTTTTAAAAAAAGTGTTTGCATCAACCTATATTTCCCCCCTTTAAAGCATTATTTTGTTGTATATGCTGAAAACAAACATTTATGGGTCAAATCAAACCATTAGGTTTAAAAAAAAAGGTGTTGAAGGACACAGATGTTGGTATTTCTCCGTACGCCTTTTGTATATTTTCAGAGAAAGCTGGAACACCAACGATTGCATTTGAAGCAAAGGTCTTAAAGGATCTGAGTGTGTCATCCAATACAAATCTCGTATTCAAAGAGGCCTCGTTCAACCATGGGAACGGATATGATGTCATAACAGGCGTGTTCACCTGCCCCCTCAACGACATGTACTTTTTCACGTCACATCTCTGTAGTGCCTCTAGCAAATACATTGGATACAACATAGTTGTTGACGACGCTGTTCATACAAATGGGATTGTTTATGGGACGAATGTTCAGCATTGCACGTCGTTTGATGCTATTGCGACATTGCAAGTTGCAAGCAGGGTGTTGGTTAAGACAAATGGTTATGGCAGTAATTTTTATCAAGACTCCTACATGTTCAACACATTTCCTGGTGTTCTTCTTCATCGCTAAACGTATTTTTGGTGGTTTAAATTAATTTAAAGGGTTTGATAACACGTATTGCCGTCATAGTATTACGGTGAACGTCATAGGGATCTGACCGTGTTTGGTTGTTGTAAATGTACTTGCAATGATGTATGTTTACATGAAACTGTTTATATTTAATCAGACCATGCATTGGCTAACCTCTGCACAAGGAAGATTTAAGTATAAATTATATCAATCAAAAGAAACCAATGACAATAAAAAATCCTGTCATCAATATGTGTGTGTATGATTAAACTCGTTAAAGCACCTAAATATACTTAAATGCGTTATATGTTCAAACTTCAAATTAAGGTTTGCGATGGATTAAGAACTTGTAATTTCATTCAGCCATGATTAGTAGTAATGTTAATTTGTGTTGCCTGGATAACACATATATATTTGTTATGATTTGAAAGGGAATTGCGTACTGATTACTAATGTATGTTATATCAATTACTGACAACAAAATAAAGATGATGTTATTACAGATGGTATGTTTGTTATTTATTTCGCCTGAAATCGGATGTAATAAGACCTATATTGCATAATTTCAAGACCAAAACGGTATGTTTGTGATATTATTTTGGTATATATTTTATTGTTGCTCTATTCCTAAAACTCTTTGAACGATACAAAAATATTATAGGATCTTCAGGTTTTCAAAATTCTTATTGTGCGAAACTGGAATATTGAAACGAATGACAAATGAGTCAGCTTACTATGATGGCTCATACTGCCCATGTCGCCCATAGGATTTTCAGAATGTTGATGTTTAATTTTACAAATTCGAAATACCTGTCTATACTCAGCAGTCCTTATATAGTATGTCGACAGGGTCATAAGGTGTTTCAATATTAGGTATTCAAATGGCAGCAGCCATTTACATGTATGTAACACCATTATTTAATGAAGGTACACTAAAGTTTAATAATTCTTCCGCATTCGTTATAACAGTTATATAACTGGGATAAATTAAAATCGACATACCTTTCAAAAAAAATATCAAATAAAGATTTATTTACATAAGTATGGCTTTTGAATTGTAAAAAAAACCCACATTCATCCGCTTTGCAGGTACACTAACCAATAAATGTTGTCATATACATTCAGCAACAAAAGAAAGTATACATTGTAGTGACATTAATGATTGTAGTGACATTAAGCAATGAATGTTATCATATGCACTCAGCAACAAAAGAAAGTATACATTGTAGTGACATTAACCAATGAATGTTATCATATGCACTCAGCAACAAGAGAAAGTATACATTGTAGTGACATTAACCAATGTTTGCTCAAATATGCACTTAGCATCAAGAGAATGTATACATTGTAGTGGCATTGACCAATGAATGCTATCATATGCACTCAGCAACAAGAGAACGTGTACATTGTAGTGACATCAACCACGGAATGTTAAGATATTCTCTCAGCAACACAAATGATTATACATCGTAGTGACATCAAACATGGAATGTTAGGATATTCTCTCAGCATCAAAGAAAGCATACACTTATAAAGTTCCCAATATTTTTTTCAAAATTATGGATCTTTACCGTATGCTGGTTATTAAATATTAAAATGTCTTGGTTGTTATTCATTGTAGTGGACATTATATTGTCTTAAACACAGCTCTGATCATGTTTTATTTGAAATCTTATGAATAGGTTCGAAGGTGCAGTTAAATTATATGTTCACTAAGATTGGCGATCATTTTGGTAGTGGAAAGACATATTTTGAGCATCTCTGATTAAAAAGATGCCTTTAAATTTTAGAGTTTTAGGCAGCCCTTCTTTCACTAGGTAAATTTTCGTATCGTTATGTTTCATTTTCATACAGTTTTTTTTTCAAAAGACTTGGGGTAAAAAGAACGGAAAATATGCTGATACATTGAATATGGATAATCGTATATAGATATAAACCGCTAAAAGAAAGAAATACAAGATATAAAATGAAAGGAGAAACCTTATACTTATTATTGTCGTTGAAGGTAAATCCCCTTGAAAAAAAAACATGTTTTAACTTTACCAATCAGTGTCACTATATCGGTTGAACTTGCAACACATACATTTTGACCTGAGAATTAAAATATACTCAGTAATTTATATGAACATCCGTAAAATATCCTGAATATGTGATATCTTACAATTGCTGATTTTAAAACAGTTTCATACACGGGCTGAAATTCTTAAACCATCTTAAGTCATTTCTCAACGATTTCCTAAAATTGTCATAGTTGAATTCAAAGGAATGTACAAGTGCTTTAATATAAAACTTAAAGTATGTATATCTCATATAATTAAAAATAAATAAAAATTTGCTATAGTATAGAACACATTGTAAGATAGTTTATCATATAACCAATGAGATACTTTTGTGGTCATAATCTGGTAATAGAGACCACCAAGTCGAAACCATCGATTTGAAATACCACTTGACTATATATAATAAACAAAGTAGTTTGGCTTAAAAGAAAACGTCTTCAGTTCAAAAGAAAAGCTGGAGTAAAGGCTTACAAGACAACACTCAAAACTTGACATATAAACTGTTCAAGCTTCAAAACAAAACGATGGCACGATGGCAACAATAGTTTCAGATGGACTCGTACGTTCCTAGTTCTGTATTTTTGCGAAGCTGAATCACCAGAATCACAGCATTTCCGAACATGAGCACTCCTCCAACAGCCGTAAGAATAAAGGACCATCCAAAATCGTACTCGTTCGGATCATGCCGACCTCCGAAGAAGCCCTGGTTTTTCTTTGCAGCATATAGAAATATGCCGGACATGGTGAAACAAACTGAAAGTATGTCAATAGGGTGGTTTATAAAGACAATGCACAATCGAGTTACCACCATGCAAACTCATTAAATAATATGTTAATAGAATTAAAACAAGATAAACATTATTAAAGCACCGTTTTTGTAATGAAAATAATAATGTATTTTGTGTATAGATACTTTGAACTAAAAGGGTAAATATGTTTGACAAATATATATGAACTTATAGTATTTAACGAAAAGCCTGAAGTGCCAAATGGCCTTGCTAGTTGACTAAGGGTTTAAGGGTGAATTCAATTATAAGTCCCTAATCGCTTAATCCCTCCCATCATCCCCAATCCCCGATTTAAATAAAGAGGATGAAAACCAAATCTTACAAGACACAACACAGAAGGCAATAATGTTTCGGATTCTGTAGAGACTCTGTGGGCCTTCATCTTGTCTCACGTAGTTTACCAACAGAATGAGGCCAACCAGTAAACTGAGAAAACCGAGAATGTCTAACACACGGACCGCCTGTAGCCACCCTGCAAAATCTGGAGAGAAAAAAACGTGATTCAGTAACTAAAATTCATATTCTCAGTGAATTTTTAACATAGCTAGTTTTACGAACATATGAATTCATTATTTTAACTAAACGAATTACTTTAAACTATGTTCTCTGACGTAGAGTCGATTCCACACATAAATTTGAGACAAATCAATATTTGTCTCAAATTTATGTGTGGAATCGCCCTATTAGCTCATTATGTCAGGTAGCTATAGGTTTGTTTTTTCTATTTGATCCTACAACTACGTTTTAACTCCCATGTATTCATTCCTTTTGTTTTTTTCATCCAATTCGCATAACCATAATAATATTCATACATGAATGTACGTCGGATAAACTAGTGCATGTATACACGTATACCTGGTCCCCTCTCAAGCTTCAAGCAGGGGTTGTTATTGGCACAATACTTCCAGAGGCCCTGGTGGAACTGCCCAGAATTCCGGGTTATCCAATTAGGCGTAGCTAAACCAATCACGATGAATACTCCGCCCATCAACGTTAAAAATAAGGCTAACACAGGTAACGATTTAGACATTGTGGAGTTTTGGTCACTTTTACTGTTTCGTCGGAGTGGTAGAACAATCACCTGATATAAATAAAGATTATCAGATTGACTTTTACTACTAAAGTAATTGTAATTTTATGTATATCATTGCATGTGTAACCATCGAATGCCCTTTATTATTGTGTAGCTACCAACTATTCAAAATCAGTATGACTAAAAAGTTAATTACTGTATATGTCATTAAATTAGTCATAATTTAGATCATTTTAGCACCAAACTTTCAATTTAGAGTCAGTTTTCTTTAATCTTCATAATTTATCCACTCTTGATTGATATAAACATCGTAATCGTCAGTCGTTTGTGGTTAAGAATTTACAAGTTAAATGACTAATATTTATACTTCCTGATTCTCTAATGTCATGTATATATTACCATGCTACAATACATGTATACTTTATGTGATTACTTCCTGCCATTCAATACAAAAGCTTGTGCTATTGCACTCGATCGCAAAACCAATATTCATTTATAATATTAACTACCAAGGTATACAATCAGCTATTTACCTTACATCCTATTCAAGTCAGTCCAACAAGCAACTCGCTGCTTTGAAATCACGAAGGCATGACGGTAATGCGGCCGGTAGTTATAAAAAGAGTTGTTTACAACTGTGTTCAAGGTCATCAGTGTATGAATATTCTGTACTGTAACTCTGTGTTTATTTAAACGACGAGCTATTGGCAAACGGATTTTGTTAAGAGTACTTTTTCGTAACTGTATTTACTTCTCTCTTCCGTTAAGCATGTACAAATGACAGGAGCGTTCTAAAACTTTAATAGGTTTATAGCCGTTCGCTCAATTTTATAAAACCAAGTTAATAAGGTTAAAGAGACTCACTCATGTCTTTTGTCACCAATTTTTGTTACTCCCGCTGATGTATTTGAAAGCATTTATATTATAATTATTTAACTCTTGGATATCAAAATTGCAGAAAAAAATACAATTAAAATATAACAACCTGGTTGTGTTGGGGAGCGAACCAACGCCAGTACAGTAACAAAAAAATAGAAAACCAATACATTATCCTCTCGCCCACAAGGTGTCACTTTTAAAGCTAATGGCCATTAAAACCTTTCCTTAAAACAGCCTTTTAAATCCGGTTAGTAACGCGTTTCAAAATTAAGGATTTCAAAGACAATATTTCACTCTTCGGCCTTTTAAAATCCGGTAAGTAACGCGTTTCAAAGGGTGTCAAAGAAAATATTTGAGCATATATCAGCATTTGTTGAAGGATTGCAGCTTACACATTGAGAATTGACCGTTATATTATAATGAATACAAAACCTACATTGTACAAGAACCAGCTAAATAAATGGACTTAAGAAAGAAATAGCTATGGATCACATGTAGTACTTATCGACGTCTAATAAGTTTCATCTCCTTGATCTTGGTGGTGAAACATTTTAAACTAATTTAGTGTTAATATAAGACGACCAATGTTCCAATATACGTATTTATCACATGCTATGCCTTGTTTCCCACTAGCGGATTTAGAGGGGGGGGGCGCTTCCGGCGCGCGCCCCCTCTAAAATCGTCAAAGTTTACTTTTTATGCCATTTTAGGAGATAAAAAATAATAAAATACGCCTATAATGCATCATTTCCAACTACAAATTGTTAATTTTTCTTGATTGCTTAACCCCCAATCCTTATGCAAACAGTTTATGCCATACACTTTCGGTTCAGAGGGAGGGGTGCATGTCAAAAGGTTGCGCCCCCTTAGTTACGCCCCCTCTAACGTTGATTCCTGGATCCGCCCCTGTTTCCGGTCCAATATAAATAACATCATTCCGCGTGATATTAAACAATTTAATTGGAAACGATAATTGCTTAATTGGTTATATTCCAGCATGTCGTCCGATTACTTCTTATTTGTTTTATGATATATTTATAGAAATAAAGTAGTTCAGTTTACCTTTATGCCATTTGAGGAAACTGAATGTTTGTATTTAATTTCATGAAAAATAGTCTCAAAAGTTCGTCATTTTTTATTTAAAGCGGAAAAGACGTAATGAGCATAAAACATTGATTTTGACGTCAAATAACAGGGTGTCACCAATTATTTTGTTAAAAGTAAAGTGTTTATGTTGTGATTATTACTGGATATCATGTGAATATTCATTTTACTTATAAACGGAATAAAAACGATCGGATATATGTCTGTTTTTAAATTATTTCGGGTACATTCTTGCATTGTATCAAGAACGGGGCATGTCATGGCTTTGTCGATTTGTGGTGTCCGGCTGGAACAGGTAGGTATATTTGTTAAGATTAACCAATTGAGAACAGTCTGGCACTCTACATCATATAATGCACCATTTCATTCAATGAGCTCAGGACATATGTAAGAAAGCTCGCAATTAGATCGCTCTTTAACTTGTTGAATACGATTTAATATTATGATGACTAATCGTGGTAGATCCTATATGAAATGTATACTTTCCTAAAATATACAGAATTTGATCAGCGAATACAACTGAGAGTTCAGCATATTTTAAGATATTTATGTTTGTTGACAATTCATACCCGATAGTGTTGCGGACTTCCGCCTTAAAACTGACACTAGGTCACATGTATACGGGGCACAAAATAAGGCTTGGCCCTGTTTGTTTGTTCTCACTATCAGAAAAAAAATGATTAAGGACTTTTTAACATGATAATGCCATAAGTTGTAATGGACAATAATAAAATTGGTCAGTTATTCATCATAGTTGGTCACCGCTCCTTAGCCCTATTCAGATAAAAATTGGTAAGTTATTCATCAGAGTTGGTCTCCGCTCCTTAGCCCTATTCAGATAAAAATTGGTCAGTTTTTCATCATAGTTGGTCTCCGCTCCTTAGCCTTATTCAGATAAAAATTGGTCAGTTATTCTTTATAGTTGGTAACCGCTGCTTAGCCCTATTCAGATTAAGAGGTCCATTGTCATTAGAAGAGAGCTGTCAACGTACTTCAAACAATTCAAGTTTATGTCCGCTTAGTTAATGCATTGTATGGACTGAGTGAAATGTGTTCGATGATCTGTTAACGATGTACATACTCTTAGCAAACGGATGTTCCAAACTTGAACTTAGAATGATATCTATCTAAACATCACTTTCATAGTTCATTGGCTTGCCTTGGAATATGTTTACAATTAAGTAGAACAACACAATAAACAAACTCGTTTTATAAAGATATGGAAAAACTTGTTTTATCAAAATATGAAATAATATCAGAAGAAACTAAACAAGAAAGTGTAGTGCAAACATAATTTACAAAAGTTTAAACTGTATAAAAAACGGAATGTAAATACGCAATAATTTAACATCCAATGAGTTTTCTTATATAGACAAAAATGCAGCATTGATCACTTACAAATTAGTCTCAAACTCTCATTTATAAAGCACTTACACTGTCAGTTGATTCTCATTTGAAGCTATGCTATAATAGTTCATACCACATATAAATCTGTGCCTTCAAGCAAAAATATATACATACATATATAGTAGTTTCAAGCTAACATAAGCAAAAATAACCTGATTTTCTAAATTAAATTATGAAGGGGCAGAAATTGCATTATATGCAAAATACAATTATCAGACTTGGTAAGGTTGATAAGGTTGAATGGACATGCAAAAACATAACAAAACATTCTAAATTGAATAATAATGGCCATAATTTGCATTAAATGCAAAGCTGAGTTGTCTCCCTTACATAATAACGTACACTGAAGAGTCGGGAGCTCTCGTCCAAAATTTCAATGCAATACCAGAATTTCTAAGACGAGTAACAAAGGGCCATAATTTGCATTACCTACAAAATAGAGTTATCTAACTTGATAAAGTAGGTCCAATTGTAGATTATCGTTGGATTAAGTCTCAATGCACTAGTCAGATTATTGCTGAGATTAACTTATCACATGCAAAAGTTTTACCATGGTGTGACGCCGGCGCCGACGCCAGGGTTAATAGTAAAGCTCTGCTTATTCTTCGAAAAGTCCAGCTTAATACTATGTAGAACAATATACAAGTACATTAATTTTAGTTGCAATGTAAGCTTTCGCAATGTAGATACTTTGTTCATTAAATGGATTCATAAGTTCCTAGAATATAATTTCTGCGTATTTCAAGTGTTAAAGGCCAAGATGACAAAATGTTGAGTGATCCGCCGACAACTGTTACTATGAAGGACCAGCCAAAATTATACTTGTTTTTTGAGTCACTTTTTCCGTCAAAATGTCCCACGTTCTTTTGAATGGCGTACAGGGTAATTCCCGCCAAACATAGGACGCCTGAAAAGAGAACGAGTATTATGACGTATCATCGATCGTAAGCATAATTCGTTACCATTTAAGATGGGATAAGATTATAAGTATCTGCCATGGCCGAGAGTGTAAGATACATTCATTCCGACCCGAGCCTAGGCTGTTTTGTGGAAACGATGTTTACCGAGTTTCCGAAAAATACCCTGCGCGAGGTTCGGGATGAACCTATCGTACACGAGCGGCTATGGTAAATGCTTTTACTCCCACCTCAGTTTTTACGAAATTTAGTAAAAAGTATTTTTTCTCTTGAACTTTTTTGTGCGTAGTAAAAATAAATACGTATGGATTTTTGATAATTCGTGGTTGTCATGGATATGCGTGCAGTGATTCAGCTTATGTTAATATTCAAATCGGTGTTTAAATGGTTCTGAGGAGAGTGAAGCATTATTTCTTGAAAGGTATATGAAAACTTTTATATGGTGACATTTGAAACGAGAAATAATTAATAAACATTCTAAATATTGCCACAATACAAGGTATCTATGATGCTACAGACGACCGTCTTTAACAAGGGAGGTAATTACAATGTGATGACAATAAAAAAAGGAGTTCCATACGGGTACTTGTTATATCTTTGTCCGTGAAAACAGCTGAACTAAAATATGCTTTCATATCAAACATAAACTAAATTAAATTTAAACTTGATAGCATGCATAAGCATATCAAAAAGCTACGAAAAATATAACTGTTGCTTAAAAACATGGAATATGATGAACGTAAAAAGGTGCATTTTAAAACAAAACTATAATAGTCATGCAGATTAAACAGGCAGAACATATATACAAACTATTGGATCTACAAGAGTTTGCAGTAAAACAAATTAAGAAAATGGTATGGACAATGAATAAAGCCAGGGCATACACACATTAATAATTTAAAACAGTAGTTGAAACTATTAATGAATTAATTGCGTGGTTGATGTCATTATCGGGATATGAACGCAATTGGGCTGGCTAAAGTGTTTACTATTGTATTGTACGTACCGGAAAAAATAATAAGCATACGGCAATCCGTATGCGGACAAGGTTTCGCCGACCATCGTTCTGTCTGATGTAGACAAGTAGGAGGACAATACTGACCAACGCACTGACCACTGGTATGATCTCCAATACCCTCACCGCCTGCATCCAGCCTTCAAAATCTGAACAAACAAACGGATACGCAATAAGCAGCAAGGTTTGACACGTTTGTTTAGACAAAAGTATGTGTGAAACAATACAAAATGAAGGGACAAGCCCTTTAGCCTGAAATGTAATTAAGATTCGGCTTATAGGCACCATGAACAAGTCCAAACAAAAACTAAACAAGAAACACAACGTTACAACATACACAAATCTCACAAAGAATATCAATATTGATGTGAGTATGAGTGGGCTTTCTATGACACGTATACAACTTAATGTTCTACATATACACAATGTGACATACCTTGCTGTTTGTAAAGTTCAAGGCATATCCATTTACCATCCGTATGAATCTCGTATCTGCAAATGTAATTCTAACTTAATCCTAATGCATCCGTTAATTCATTATTGTTAAGTTTAACAAGTAAAATACGATAAAGTTGAGCAAAGATACAGACTATGCGAATGTCCGTCGGACAGTCGGACATGTCCGGTATATTTCCATTTTGACCGGCGAAACTTTTGTTTTGGTCGGTCACAATGTCCGGTGAAAAAATACAGTCAGCACCGTTTAATTTTCGGAAAATTTACTTTCAGTTTCTAAATAAATGTTCAGAGTTATTTTTAACTATTATATCATGATTATTCAGCGTGTTAATCCGTGTATCACTATTTGTAAACCCCGTTTCGACATGTTTCCGTAAAAGCCGATAAAACGCGTAAGGTTCCGATTTCAGCTCGTACTCTAATACTTTTATTTTACGGAAATGTTCGGAAATTACAAAATTCCGTATGTATTTATTTTCGGCGAAGTGGTTCCCGGCAATCGTTTTAATTTAGATATGATGATTAATATACCGAGCTGACTTTCTTTCCGCTCTGTTTAACTTTGCCAATAACAAGAAATCTACTTTCGTTTTTGCATAAATGTTGTGCCTGAGTTTGACTTGTAGTACAATTCGTTACATTTTATAACCGTGCTGTATCTTTAAAGATGAATTAAAAGAGTAAGATCTAGCTGTTCCATGGGTAGACGAACCAGATATGAGTTTTTTTTGGGAGGCAAGGGAAGAAAAAAATTATGACATAAGATCCGAATATTGATTTTTTACATGATATTTAGCTTTTTTGTAATTTATTATAGAACTGTAAGACAAGTCTAACCAAAACTTATTTAAAACAGAGGCTTAAAATCAAGGTTTAAGCTGATGTAACCGAATACTGTTTGTAACATTGCGACAGGTTAAAATTTGTTGCGACAGGTAAACTTAAGGTGTTTACCTGTCGCAATGTCCTGTGAAGAAGAAAAAGTTTTCGCGTTGTCTGAAGATATTTAATTTATTTGTTGTTTTCTGTGTTCTTGAAATTTAGCATATAAATTTGCCTGCAGCCTGATACAATATAACCAATATTGACAATCGGAGCTTCGTATCTACTTGTATAACTATAACCAACTCATACTGATACAATACATGAACTGGAACTCAGTGTGTCAAACTAACTCATATTGATACAATACACATTAACTGCAACTCAGTGTGTCAAACTAACTCATATTGATACAATACATGAACTGCAACTCAGTGTGTCAAACTATCTCATATTGATACAATACATGAACTGCAACTCAGTGTGTCAAACTAACTCATATTGATGCAACACACATGAACTGCAACTCAGTGTGTCAAACTAACTCATATTGATACAACACACATGAACTGCAACTCAGTGTGTCAAACTAACTCATATTGATACAACACACATGAACTGTACATCAGTGTGTCAAACTAACTCATATGATACAACACACATGAACTGCAACTCAGTGTGTCAAAATAACTCATATTGATACAATACATGAACTGCAACTCAGTCTATCAAAATAACTCATATTAATACAATACACACAAACTGAAAGTCAGTGTGTCAAACTAACTCATATTGATACAACACACATGAACTGCAACTCAGTGTGTCAAACTAACTCCTACTGATACAATACATGAACTGCAACTAAGTGTGTCAAACTAACTCATATTGATGCAACACACATGAACTGCAACTCAGTGTGTCAAACTAACTCATATTGATACAACACACATGAACTGCAACTCAGTGTGTCAAACTAACTCATATTGATACAACACACATGAACTGCAACTCAGTGTGTCAAACTAACTCGTACTGATACAATACATGAACTGCAACTCAGTGTGTCAAACTAACTCGTACTGATACAATACACATGAACTGCAACTCAGTGTGTCAAACTAACTCGTACTGATACAATACACATGGACTGCAACTCAGTGTGTCAAACTAACTCGTACTGATACAATACATGAACTGCAACTCAGTGTGTCAAACTAACTCATACTGATACAACACATGAACTGCAACTCAGTGTGTCAAACTAACTCATATTGATACAACACATGAACTGGAACTCAGTGTGTCAAACTAACTCATATTGATACAATCCACATGGACTGTACCTCAGTATTTCAAACTTAATCATATTGATACAATACACATGAACTGCAACTCAGTGTGTCAAACTAACTCATATTGATACAATACATGAACTGCAACTCAGTGTGTCAAACTAACTCATATTGATACAATACACATGAACTGCAACTCAGTGTGTCAAACTAACTCATATTGATACAACACATGAACTGCAACTCAGTGTGTCAAACTAACTCATATTGATACAATACATGAACTGCAACTCAGTGTGTCAAACTAACTCATATTGATACAATACATGAACTGCAACTCAGTGTGTCAAACTAGCTCATATTGATACAATACACATGAACTGCAACTCAGTGTGTCAAACTAACTCATATTGATACAAAACACATGAACTGCAACTCAGTGTGAAAAACTAACTCATATTGATACAATACACATGAACTGCAACTCAGTGTGTCAAACTAACTCATATTGATACAATACACATGAACTGCAACTCAGTGTGTCAAACTAACACATACTGATACAATACACATGAACTGCAACTCAGTGTGTCAAACTAACTCGTACTGATACAATACATGAACTGCAACTCAGTGTGTCAAACTAACTCCTACTGATACAATACATGAACTGCAACTCAGTGTGTCAAACTAACTCGTACTGATACAATACACATGAACTGCAACTCAGTGTGTCAAACTAACTTGTACTGATACAATACACATGAACTGCAACTCAGTGTGTCAAACTAACTCGTACTGATACAATACACATGAACTGCAACTCAGTGTATCAAACTAACTCGTACTGATACAATACACATGAACTGCAACTCAGTGTGTCAAACTAACTCGTACTGATACAATACACATGAACTGCAACGCAATGTGTGAAACTAACTCGTACTGATACAATACACATGAACTGCAACTCAGTGTGTCAAACTAACTCGTACTGATACAATACACATGAACTGCAACTCAGTGTGTCAAACTAACTCATATTGATACAATACACATGAACTGCAACTCAGTGTGTCAAACTAACTCGTACTGATACAATACACATGAACTGCAACTCAGTGTGTCAAACTAACTCGTACTGATACAATACACATGAACTGCAACTCAGTGTGTCAAACTAACTCGTACTGATACAATACTTATTAGCTGCAACTCAGTGTGTCAAACTAACTCGTACTGATACCATACTTATAAACTAACTCGTACTGATGCAATACACATGAACTGCAACTCAGTGTGTCAAACTAACTCGTACTGATGCAATACACATGAACTGCAACTCAGTGTGTCAAACTAACTCGTACTGATACAATACACATGAACTGCAACTCAGTGTGTCAAACTAACTCGTACTGATACAATACACATGAACTGCAGCTCAGTGTGTCAAACTAACTCATACTGATACAATACACATTAACTGCAACTCAGTGTGTCAAACTAACTCATATTGATACAATACACATTAACTGCAACTCAGTATGTCAAATTAACTCGTACTGATACAATACACATTAACTGCAACTCAGTGTGTCAAACTAACTCATATTGATACAATACACATTAACTGCAACTCAGTGTGTCAAACTAACTCATATTGATACAATACATGAACTGCAACTCAGTGTGTCAAACTAACTCATATTGATACAATACATGAACTGCAACTCAGTGTGTCAAACTAGCACATACTGATACAACACACATGAACTGCAACTCAGAGTGTCAAACTAACTCGTACTGATACAACACACATGAACTGCAACTCAGTGTGTCAAACTAACTCATATTGATACAATACATGAACTGCAACTCAGTGTGTCAAACTAACTCATATTGATACAATACATGAACTGCAACTCAGTGTGTCAAACTAACTCATATTGATACAATACATGAACTGCAACTCAGTGTGTCAAACTAGCACATACTGATACAATACATATGAACTGCAACTCAGTGTGTCAAACTAACTCGTACTGATACAATACACATGAACTGCAACTCAGTGTGTCAAATTAACTCGTACTGATACAATACACATGAACTGCAACTCAGTGTGTCAAACTAACTCGTACTGATACAATACACATGGACTGCAACTCAGTGTGTCAAACTAACTCATATTGATACAATACACATGAACTGCAACTCAGTGTGTCAAACTAACTCATATTGATACAATACATGAACTGCAACTCAGTGTGTCAAACTAACTCGTACTGATACAATACTTATGAGCTGCAACTCAGTGTGTCAAACTAACTCGTACTGATACAATACTTATGAGCTGCAACTCAGTGTGTCAAACTAACTCATACTGATACAATACACATGAACTGCAACTCAGTGTGTCAAACTAACTCATATTGATACAATACATGAACTGCAACTCAGTGTGTCAAACTAACTTATATTGATACAATACATGAACTGCAACTCAGTGTGTCAAACTAACTCATATTGATACAATACACATGATGTGCAACTCAGTGTGTCAAACTAACTCATATTGATACAATACATGAACTGCAACTCAGTGTGTCAAACTAACTTATATTGATACAATACATGAACTGCAACTCAGTGTGTCAAACTAACTCATATCGATACAATACATGAACTGCAACTCAGTGTGTCAAACTAACTCATATTGATACAATACATGAACTGCAACTCAGTGTGTCAAACTAACTCATATTGATGCAAAACACATGAACTGCAACTCAGTGTGTCAAACTAACTCATATTGATACAACACACATGATGTGCAACTCAGTGTGTCAAACTAACTCCTACTGATACAATACATGAACTGCAACTCAGTGTGTCAAACTAACTCATATTGATACAATACATGAACTGCAACTCAGTGTGTCAAACTAACTCATATTGATACAATACATGAACTGCAACTCAGTGTGTCAAACTAACTCATATTGATACAATACATGAACTGCAACTCAGTGTGTCAAACTAACTCATATTGATACAATACATGAACTGCAACTCAGTGTGTCAAACTAACTCATATCGATACAATACATGAACTGCAACTCAGTGTGTCAAACTAACTCATATTGATACAATACATGAACTGCAACTCAGTGTGTCAAACTAACTCATATTGATGCAAAACACATGAACTGCAACTCAGTGTGTCAAACTAACTCATATTGATACGATACACATGAACTGCAACTTAGTGTGTCAAACTAACTCATATTGATACAATACACATGAACTGCAACTCAGTGTGTCAAACTAGCACATACTGATACAATACATATGAACTGCAACTCAGTGTGTCAAACTAACTCGTACTGATACCATACACATGAACTGCAACTCAGTGTGTCAAATTAACTCGTACTGATACAATACACATGAACTGCAACTCAGTGTGTCAAACTAACTCGTACTGATACAATACACATGAACTGCAACTCAGTGTGTCAAACTAACTCATATTGATACAATACATGAACTGCAACTCAGTGTGTCAAACTAACTCGTACTGATACCATACACATGAACTGCGACTCAGTGTGTCAAACTAACTCGTACTGATACCATACACATGAACTGCGACTCAGTGTGTCAAACTAACTCGTACTGATACCATACACATGAACTGCAACTCAGTGTGTCAAACTAACTCGTACTGATACAATACTTATTAGCTGCAACTCAGTGTGTCAAACTAGCACATACTGATACAATACATATGAACTGCAACTCAGTGTGTCAAACTAACTCGTACTGATACAATACACATGAACTGCAACTCAGTGTGTCAAATTAACTCGGACTGATACAATACACATGAACTCAGTGTGTCAAACTAACTCATATTGATACAATACATGAACTGCAACTCAGTGTGTCAAACTAACTCATATTGATACAATACATGAACTGCAACTCAGTGTGTCAAACTAACTCATATTGATACAATACATGAACTGCAACTCAGTGTGTCAAACTAACTCATATCGATACAATACATGAACTGCAACTCAGTGTGTCAAACTAACTCATATTGATGCAAAACACATGAACTGCAACTCAGTGTGTCAAACTAACTCATATTGATACAATACACATGAACTGCAACTTAGTGTGTCAAACTAACTCATATTGATACAATACACATGAACTGCAACTCATTGTGTCAAACTAGCACATACTGATACAATACTTATGAACTGCAACTCAGTGTGTCAAACTAACTCGTACTGATACCATACACATGAACTGCGACTCAGTGTGTCAAACTAACTCGTACTGATACCATACACATGAACTGCGACTCAGTGTGTCAAACTAACTCGTACTGATACCATACACATGAACTGCAACTCAGTGTGTCAAACTAACTCGTACTGATACCATACACATGAACTGCGACTCAGTGTGTCAAACTAACTCGTACTGATACAATACACATGAACTGCAACTCAGTGTGTCAAACTAACTCGTACTGATACAATACACATGAGCTGCAACTCAGTGTGTCAAACTAACTCGTACTGATACCATACTTATGAGCTGCAACTCAGTGTGTCAAACTAACTCGTACTGATACAATACTTATGAGCTGCAACTCAGTGTGTCAAACTAACTCATATTGATACCATACTTATGAGCTGCAACTCAGTGTGTCAAACTAACTCGTACTGATACAATACTTATGAGCTGCAACTCAGTGTGTCAAACTAACTCATATTGATACCATACACATGAACTGCAACTCAGTGTGTCAAACTAACTCGTACTGATACCATACACATGAACTGCAACTCAGTGTGTCAAACTAACTCGTACTGATACAATACACATGAACTGCAACTCAGTGTGTCAAACTAACTCGTACTGATACAATACACATGAACTGCAACTCAGTGTGTCAAACTAACTCGTACTGATACCATACACATGAACTGCAACTCAGTGTGTCAAACTAACTCGTACTGATACCATACACATGAACTGCAACTCAGTGTGTCAAACTAACTCGTACTGATACAATACACATGAACTGCAACTCAGTGTGTCAAACTAACTCGTACTGATACAATACTTATGAATTACAACTCAGTTAGTCAAACTTACGGATATATTAAAAAAAACACACATGAATTGCAAATCAACATGTGAACTGCAACTCAGTGTGTCAAACTTACGGATATTATACATTGCACAGTAACTGCAAATCAACGTGACAACCTAACTGATATCATTAGACTACACATGAACTGCAACTCAGCGTGTAAATTTTGATACACTGCAAGTAGGTATGTCAAACAAACTGATATTGGTACACCTATCAAGAACTGCAACTGGCTGGAAATATATTTTATAATCTTGTCAACGTAACGAGATACCTGCAGTACGTCCACAGTCCTTGGTGGAAACTTAGACGGGACAGCCAGTAGGAGGTGGCCAGCCCCAGGACACAACACACCACCCCGGCAACACTGATCAATACAGACACCTTGACCGGCAACTTCTGCATGCTGACCTAGGAGAGTGCGAACATTTAAAGCTGCACTCTCACAGATTGAACGTTTTGACATTTTTTAATTTTTTTTGTCTTGGAACGAGCCAATTTTGTGAAAATGCATGGAAACCAGTTATATAAGACTGCTGACAAAACATTACATCACGGATTTTTATATTCAAGTTCAAGAATTGATGTTTTATGCATTTTTTTAAACCATTTAAGCCACAGAACATTAATTTTCGAACGGAAATATGAAAATCTGCGATCTAATCTTTTGTCAACAATCTTTTACCATTGGTTTGCAGATATTTACGCAAAAAATTGCTCTTTTCAAGACAAAAATTAAAAAGGTGTAAAAACGGTAAATCTGTGAGAGTGCAGCTTTAAGTTCAAATAAGATCACGTGTATGTTCAGATGACAAGGCAGCACTAGCTAAGAGCGTGTTTTATAATTCCAAAGTTATATAGCCAACACACAGATTTCGATTAGCCATTTTATGTGCAATAACTGGCGAATTGTTGAGGGGTCACCCATTTCTTCGTTAAATGCTTTTCAGTAGCAAAATAAATTTGTCAAAATAAAAAATATAAAAAATAGCCACGTCTAGATTGCAATAACATACACTACTGTATTCAGGTATTCGACTCCCCCCCCCCCCCACACACATCATTTTTTTATAAAAGCCAAAGTGACGTTAAAAACTTAATACTTCTTTAATAAATACTGCAAAGCGATCATTCAATGTGTATCCTACATCAATATAAATATAGACTATACAGAAAATAGTACACTACCTTTTCAAATACCCTTCACTTATATATAAATGTAGTTTAAATGTGTCTGTATGTTTCGTGTTTCAGCAAGCATATCGTCCTACCATGTGAAGAGAAAATCACGACGTATTAATCTTTTTTCTTATTGCTCCGTAATCCACCATATTTTGTGTATTTCAAATGTCATAATAAGTAATAAACACTATTAAAACACTTACAAGTATATCAATTGCATTCGTGTACTACTATAAGCACTCATCTAGCTATTTTCAAAATGTATGTTCATAAATAGTCACGGATGTCATAATCAGCTGATCAATATTTTCGTATTCTAGTATCACTTCAAACACAGTATCCTGATTGTTCGTATACTTCTAATCATTGAGTGCATTTTTAAACGAAATATACGAAATTATGCATTTGCACAAGTTGTTAAGTTGTTGTGGTTACAATGTGACCTGAGTCACAGGTGAATATTCTACCGAGTTTTAACACAGTATGGTTATACTTCATGTAAATATCGATTACACCACCTTAAACTAAGCTGCGCTACTCTGCTTGAACTGTTTATTAAGTATTGGGTAATTAGTGTGGTATTTCTACATAACATGTCGAGGGGTGAAAGCGAAACGGTTCTATCGTCTTCTTTATTCAATGTCACTGAGGACCTTTTCGCATTCACCCCTTTAAAGTGGCACTCTTATTCAAAATCAATACATACACATATGTTACAAACACCATTTTTGAGTGATAAAGCTTTTACTTCTTACTCAATAATATATTTATGGAAAACATGTATTACTGATAACAAGATTGTACCCGTGTATTTAATTGCAGAAAGCGCAAAAATATTAAATGGTTGGTGAATGCTAAAATGATTATATACCGTGATCGACTATAGTCTCATAAGGTAGAAATAATGTAATTTATGCAAATTTCTTTCAAATTGAACTCGGTACCCTTCATAAGAACCATTGTTTATGACGTTTATTCATCCTTTTTGGAATATTAAAACAATAAAATTAATTGTGGTAAATCTTATATGGGAGTAAGAGTGCATCTTCAATTCAGGTTATTTGACGATGACATTAGCAAACATCATAGATTATAATTCAAGAATAAGTAGTCATTATGCTCAACAATACTGTTGATATAAAAACGAGGCGCTGACAACATAATGCACCAGTCAGTTGTACCCCCCCCCCCCCCAGGTCCGGGGGGTATTTCGGGGATAGCCGGGGAAATGGGCCGTGTTTTTACCTTTCAGGTGGCTCCGCAGTGCCATGAGAATGCGGTGGTTTTGACTTTGCTTTAAATATAGCGGGTAACGGGCCTTACCTAGGGTCCCTGGGGTGCGGTGACATTTGGCGGGGATTTTACCATTTGTTCTTCCCCGCAGGGCGGGGATTTTAGCCGGGGTAGGCTGGACCGAAAGTCAAAGTCCCCGGACAAGGTTACAATTGGCTGGTGCATAAGAAAAACAGATTAATAGATTGGGCATTATTTTTTTACGATTTACATGATGGAAATAGAGCTCTATATACACTGAGAGTAAATTAAAAAGAAAGAGCACGCCATTCAAACTCAATAGTTCAGGAATTGTTCCTTTCATATGGTTACGCATACATTTTTCTTTATAAATATCATCACTAAAAAGTGGAAATAAAGCGTTTATAAAAGAGTGTTGAATCAGGGCGCTACACTTACTTATTTGTCAGGTTACCGACAGAATCACCCACGTTTTCATGATTTTAAATGTTTAAAGAGCCATATAATTTCCGGGGTCACATCTGATGAATAATGGCGGAGGTGTTCTGATTTAGTTATGGTTTGCATCTGAACGGTAACGTTGTCGATTTTAATCGGACTTTATTTGAACCTCACAGAATCTGAACACAGACGTAATTATATATTGACAAGCTTTATTCTTGATCCTGGAACGTTCGCAGGTGTATCAAACAACCGCGTATTTTTAAAACATTCCGTTACTTATTTTAGAGGCAGTATGTTTACTTTATTGTGTAAGCCTTTTCGTTGACCTACCCTAAAAAACACGGCCCTGTGTCAACCTGGAATACATTTTATTGACCAAGCAACGTGATAATGAATATTTAAGCATTTCTGGTATTTGTTGTTGGCATCTGCAATGTTAGGTGTTTCTCGTTGAATGCGTGGTTACAATTGACTGGTGCATTAGACTTCATTGGATCACAATAGTTTTATTTGTGTTCTGGCTTGTCCATGACATTGTCGTTTGCGTTGAATTGCTATAATTCTCGGAAATATACTGGGTAAATTTGAAAAAAAATTATCTGACGAATCAGGTAATAGGTTTCGCTAAATTACTTATACACAGCTGCATTTATTATCTAGTTACTAGTAACTGTTTTATGCCTAGGGTTCGGTATGCATGTTGGTATGCATGATCAATGCATGTTCGTTTAATCCAACTCTTGAACTCCTGCAACTTCTTCACTCCTTGGTTGGCATTCCAAAAATAAACAATCACTGATCTCTCCATAATATAGGAGACCTTAAAACCTTGATCAAAACTCCGCAGACTCACATCGACTATATATTATGCCTTAAACTTTAACGATCTTTGAGTCATGCAATTGCAGAAGAAAAAAAAGTTCAACTTCGAAGACTAACAATGAGCTCTTTTGAACAAGTAGTTGGCCTTCCATGTTGCCTAATGTCTTCCATGACCGTGGTGGTGTTAGTAGTTTATACTCCGGGTCCCGGCGTGAGCACATTGAAGGGTTCAACCACCGCACACCTATCCTGGGCGATTAACCAGTACTAGGTGCCTTCACTTCTGCAAGGAACTGACAACTTCTGTTCATGCCAGGGGCAGTGGTACAGTGCGAATGGTCGTAGAAAGGATTTCACAACCAATCACAACAGAAGTGACCTGGTCCGCCCGGGAATCGAACCCGGGTTGTCCGATTAACAGTCCAACGCTCTACCGACTGAGCTAACCGGGCGGACCATCTTGGTGAATCATTGATATAGGTTCTACTGTTTACAGGCACGCCGATACTTTTGGTTGCGTCGTGAAAAGCTTAGTTGTACTCGCACTCTGGCCTTGCCCATTCGGCGAGTGCTCCGATAAGATTGTCCGTGATTTTAGTGTTTTGTTTTGAGTGTAGTGCACAGACAAAACGTAACCCTGTTTAGAGCTACCCTTGTTCTTTAACGTGCACCAGTGTATAACACTGGCACACGGGACCCCCATTTTACGTCCCTCGTCGAAAACGATTTGTATTTGTTTAGTGTTCGGCGGGGAATCGAACCTGCGCTCCCTGGATTGATAGTAAAACTCGGAGCCGCCACCGGTACTTTCGGCAGTACCAACTTTCATTTTTATCCTTATCATAACACATGCTTCACTGAATTTATTTTCTCTTCATTGGTCAGTTATTTATACAGCCCAATTAAAATTAATACTTGGATTGTAATCTTAGAATTAATTGGAATCTTTGGTGGTTATTAAATACAGCCCAAGGTAAATACAAAATGAACTGGACACATTAAGTGTAAGAACGTATGTCTAAAATAACATGGCTGGGGTTATCAAAGAAACCAAATATGTAATAATATGTATATAACATTTTTTTCTTTCACTTGCAATAGTTTGTACATACATGTACACGAATAAACAGTCTATAAAATTGGGCATATGAAAATAAGATGAAGCTTACATAGTCATATAAATATCCAAATCATAACAATAATTATCAACAAATATCAAATGAGAAATAAACAGAGTGGCATTAAAAATTGATAACAAAGCATTACAAATATGTGCAAATTAACAATTTCATTTTTTAAAGTTCAACGACAATCATGCATTTTGGCAAACCTTAATTGACTTTCGTGTTCCCAGTGACAGGAGTCAGACTGAAAACTTATATTCTGATGTGTGTGTTCACAGTGGCCTGAGGGCAAACCAGTAAAACATATAACCCACGGGGAGAAGGCAATTATTGGGTGTCTTTTTTGTTAATTTGGACCCCAAAAGGGTAAATTTGCTCCTGTGGGGGGGGGGGTATTATTTTTAGTGCCTCCCCCCCCCCGGGATTTTATGTTTAAATGGAATAGCACTGAGCAAGAGAAAAAAACATATATGTTTGAATCATGGCCTTAGGTTTTCTTACATATACGAAACAAGAGGCCCATGAGGGCCAATGCTCTACTGGCATAGCTCTTGTGGTCATTTTCAATCCAGAGCATGTATGTATGGTGTTCACAAGCAATTGTTTACAGACCCATTGACACTGATGCACACACAGACGCACATACTACGTACACATTACCATCGCAAAAGCACTTCTGGCTTTTGGCCAGTAGAGCTAAAAATGTCTCAAAATGATATAATTTGAGCAATAAAACCCTATATGTAAAAATAATATATGGAAGCAATATGGCAGCGTTGGTGTTGATGGTACTATATTACAGTATTTGCACTTTGCATGGCAAATGAAAATCATAAGTTTGAAATGAATTACATTGGTATATAAACTGTCTAAAAAATATTGCAGAAGAAAAAAAGTATGCGATATCAAACAAACATGCTTTTTATCATACATTATTTTCAAATCTTAGCATCATCTAGCTTAATATAAACAATATTATTTAGAAATAAAAATTAATTACCAATAAAGTAAATTTTTCTAGTTGTTATAAATATTAACAGGCAAGTTGGTACTTTTGGTTGTGGTGTGTAAGCTTATTTGTACTCGCCCTCTGACCTTGCCCATTCGGCGAGTGCTCTGATAAGATTTTAGTGTTTTGTTTGGAGCATAGGCACAAACAAAATGTAGCCCTGGTTAGAGCTAAATATAAAAGCAAAGACAGATATTGGCATATTGCAGATATATTGGCATCATATTGATCAGAGAAACAATGGGAAATTGCGATACAGGCATTTGAATGTTTGTGCTTCCCTTCTCACTTCCATATCACAATATTCCTGAACCACCAATCATACAGCTTTAGATTTCAACCTAGTCGGCTGTGACAGTGTAAACCATTAATGCTTGTTCCTTTAAAGGCGCACAATATAGGTTAAAGAAAATAATTATTTGAAAAAAGATGAAACTTAAAGGTGCACTCTCACAGATTTACCATTTCTACAAATTTTTGTCTTGGAAAGAGGAAAATTTTGCATAAATATCTGCAAACCAATGATATAAGATTGCTGACAAAAAATAAGATCGCAGATTTTCATATTTTCTTTTGAAAATTAATGATTTATCAAATAAAGCGTTACTAACGGTTTAAGAAAAATGCATAAAACATCAATTTTTGAACTTAGATATGAAAATCTGCGATCTTATTTTTGGTCAGCAGTCTTATATAACTGGTTTGCAAGTATTTTCACATAAATTGGCTCATTCCAAGACAAAAAAATGTCAAAACCTTCAATCTGTGAGAGTGCAGCTTTAAAATAAGATTATCACTTTGAACATGCATATAACTCAACATTCATCCACAGCAGATTTCTTGACATAATTTATGATTGAATTCAAGTTAAAAAAAACCCTGATTTTATTAACAATTTAACAAGTGAATAAACAAATGATTATGAATTTACAGTTTTATACAATTTATCTACAGAACAAACAAATCTTCAACTCATTACAAGTTAACACATTATTAAAACAGTAAAACTTAAATATATTAATTATGGATATTTTAATCAAACTTGTTGTCTTTAAACACAAAAATATGGCAGTTAAAGATTAACCGCTGCAACTGGGGATTGAACTGGGTCCACGATTAAGAAGAATCTCAAGTCCTTTGGGTCTCAAGTCCTTTGAGTCTCAGGTCTCTTGAGTCTCAAGTCCTTTGAGTCTCAAGTCTCTTGAGTCTCAAGTCTCTTATTTCTCAAATCTTTAATTCAATGTTACTTCCATTCTAGCTAAGTAATGATGATGAAACTTTGCTTACTGGTAGTTTTATCATTTGGAATTGCACAGCTGTAACAAGTACATGTTACATGTAAAGAAAGATGTTTCTTTGTGATAAAGTTTAAGCACTTTTCTTGAACTTGGACTTAAGGCCGTTCATAATCATGGCACCTGGAGTTGGTCGATTTCTGGTCCATAATGCTAACTGATACACAACTGCAGACAGATGTTTACATGGTAAAGCAATATGATGGTGTAGCGGTTAGCATACTGAACAGGCAATCCAGCTACCTGTATTCTATCCCCGCGGAGGAGACAGATATTTTTTCCCTGTGATTTTCCTATTATATTTTATGGAATATGTTTGTTTCCGGTAAGCCTTCAAACACATATATATTTTCATATATGTATGTTAAATCACCAATTAAATGTTTTAATGGCATTTTGTGAGTATCAGTGTCATTTCTCTCATGCGGTGACCATCATCTGAGGACTGAACAAAACCCTTGTACACATATAATATATACATAAACTCTTTGTGTTTATCAAGGAACAATGATTTCTTATGACATATGTTTTCAAAAACATATTAGTTGAACATGCACCTAATACAGAAAGATATCCATTTTCAGCACTGTATTCCCAGCTTCAGGGGCAAAGCCTGACTCTTTTCAACCCCCTTTGCCACAAATTTTTACCATTTTCAAAAGTTTTAATAATGCATTTATTTTCACAACTTGGCTGATAAGCCACAGTTCTGCTAACAATGATCATCCGTCTCATTTACTTCCAACATCTTTCATAATCATAAGGATTCACATTTCACAACTTTTTCATAGCTCCTGACTTTCATAATTTATAACTTTCATAATGCTTTTCACCATTCATAACTCTCATAAGATTCCAAAAAACGTTTCCGCACTTAGTAACTTTCACAAATAACTTTCTCAGTCCCTAACATTCACAATAAATTGAGACTAACTCTGCAGAGCATACACTAACACTTGTCTGTTGTTGTTTTTTGCCATCAAACAAGGGGCATAACTCCACAATTATTAAAGCCAGATTTATGGGTGTAATTTGTCTGTGCCAACATGTGTACAAAGTTTCATTTCAATATCTTGAAACAGTTTGTGAGTTATTGACAGGCAATCGTAACAACTCGACCATCTCCAGCGAGCTTGGGATAGACCTGATAATCAGGCCTCAAGATATACAAAAATGTGATGAGGCCACGAGCAATTTACTCCTCTATCATTATACCAAGGAGACCCATTCGCTAACGAAAACAATTAATTAAAATGAATATTTATGTTTCGTGTCTTATTTATGCTTTGAAGAAACTTGAAAATGAACTTTCAGGACCAGTATAATGTTACTACTTCTATTCCCTAAAACACAAATAACATTTATTATAAAAGACCCGTATTATTTCCAAGGTCATATCTGTTTGAAAAATGGCCGAGGTGTTCCGATTGGTTGACAAGGTTAAATATTTTGCACAACGACATCACTAAGCCCATAACAAAAATACCCCATTTGTTTTCTTGGAAAAACATTTGAGCTAAAAATAAATTCACACAAAAAAGGTCACAGTTCAATGCACCTCGAATACATTCTCCCGACCCTCAAGGTCCTTCTTTTACACCATTTATTGCAACGTCCCCGTTTTCCAACACTTTTTTGTTTCTCAATGCAAACACGTCCTCAATTCCTTGCCGGAAGTTCCAGAAGTTAAAGTCTATTAGGCCTGAAATGAAAGAAATTTATATGTTCATTCAAAGTCTTAAGTGAATACTAGAACACTTTTTATAAATTAATATTGCATTTAACTGTATAGGAACAGATACATTTATTTTCCTAGTACAGTTTTCCTGGCAAAAACATGTAATGGGTTGCAAACAGTTTCAAAAACTTCTGCATACTTTTCTTTGATTCAATTTTTTTTTTGTTTGTTAAGTTTTTCTGCTGTTTCTGTTTAAACAATCTTGATTTTTTTTTTACCAAACTATAACTTCTGTATGCGTTGCCTGTCGGCAAAGCGTTTTTTCTAGTAAAAGTCACCATAACCTTGACCTTTGACCAATAATCACAAACATCAACAGGTAACATCTACTGTAATTGACCAGTGTGCATACCAAGTTTGAAGACTCTACACCAAGTTGGTCAAAATTGATAGATTGGAAATGAAAGTGTAATGCTGACAAGGCAGCAACAACGCCAGCAGTCCCTTTGTGTCCGTTGTACTTGGCATGCAACACAAAAATAGTCATTCTAATTCAAACAAAATTGACTCAATTCCTATAACATAAAGTAATGATAAAAAAACTCCATAGTATTGACATCCTTTTGATAAGCCATGTAAACTTTCAAATGCAGGTTTCTCAATAAGTTTCGGCTGAACTCTCTCAAATAGTAAAGTAACTTACCACCTGCTAGTAATTCTACTTAATTTCCATTTTTACTGAGAACACTGGAAGCGTCCTAAAAACCCATATCTATTGGATCAAGTTAATGCTTACCCCGTTTATCGAAGCTATCCTCGCGTAGTATACAAACAAGTGCAAGAAACTTGGTAACCTCTCGTAGATACATGACCGTACCATTGTTCAGTTTGATGACCGAACTCATCTGGCTTGAACCATTGTCCTCCTTTATTCTGAAGGATAATTATAAATATCAGTTGATGCAAAAAAAAGATTGTTTTTTCCTTTTTCATTTCAATGTACTTTCGTGTTTCACTTGTTGGTCAAGTGGTTTAGGTATATGCCTTTCATCCAAGAGTTTGTGGGTTCGATCCCGACCAGCGTGAGAGTGGTCTAGTGGAATAGGTGCTGCCTTTCACCTAAGAGATCGTGGGTTCAATCCCCACCAGGGTGAGAATTGTTTAGGGGTATCGGTGTCTGCCTCTCGCCCAAGAGGTTGTGGGCCCGATCCCCATCAGGGAGTACTTATTCAAACAGACTAGAGAGTAATTATTTAGCTATCAACTTTCGTCCCAATCAAGCTACATGTATAACTAAACTAAACTTACTTGTCCGGGGGGTATGTATGTGAGAGCTAGAATAAATTTCTAAAAAATTATAGAATTGTTTTTATGCCTTACTAACAAATGGCTATGTATGTGTTGATTTGAACTCTATGTGAAAAATAAATAAGAAAACAAATCACTTACCTGTCTGTTGAAAGCTGTACTTCTTCGTCCTCACTGAAATGAGTAGAAAAGAAACTCTGTTAAGAGTATATCCCAATTTCAAAACTATTGTTAAAAAAACTTAAATTGAAAAAATAAAATAAGCCTGTGTGTTGCTTCTTTCAGGAATGATAACATGTACATTGTACTATAACTATAACCATGTACACAACAACACACTTAAACAAGAAATAACATACATAAAAAATATTTATTTTTCAGATTTTTGCTTATTAAAATGTTTTCAATAAGTCAATATAACATGATTAAACCTGAGGAATTATATCAATTTCAAAACAATGGACTGATTGTTCAAAACTTTTTAAAAATAATGATGTTGTTTACAGCATCATTGTTAACTTTCAAATCTTTACTGCTCTGGAAGTTTAATGGATACACTTATGATCTTCAGTACTTGACACAAGTTTTTATTTAAATATATATCAGAGCACATCATCCACTATTTGATGTTTAAAAGTTAACAACGATGTCATAAATCACATTGATAACTTTGATAAAGTTCTGAACAATCAGGCCAATATATGTTCAACAAAACCTGATTCTTAAATATTTATTTTTTCGTCTAATCTTGTTTGCAAGCATAGTTATTTTATACTAATTTCTTTTAGCTTGATTGTGATGAAGCTGATAGCTTATACTCTTGAGTCTGTTTCCTGGGTAAAAACCAGTACTGGTGTCCTTTTGGAGAGGCTGTGAGAGATTTTCCCTGGTGGGGATCAAATCCACGTCCTCTTGGGTGATAGATAGACACCTATACCACTAGAACACTCTCACCCTCGCAAACATAGTTATGAGATGACAGAAACAGTTGGGCAAAGAAAGGGAAGCAACACAGAAAAACACATCATTTTTTTGTTAACAGTTTTCATGAAAATACTTACTTCCAGTGACATTACACTTTATTTGTTTTTAGCTTTCTTGAATGATATACATAATATATATATCTTTACATACTCCACCTCCAACAAAGCTATAATCAAACATTAATAATTAATCATGATTAATAACTGAATAACTGCATCACTCACGGCTATTCTATTTAAATATATACCCCCCCCCCCCCAGGGAAGGCACTTTTAAAATATACCACCCCCCTACAGAAGCAAATTTACCAATTGAGGGTCCAATATAGCGAAAAAAGACACCCACCCAATGGCATATACTATTCGAATAACTGCCTTCCCCTGTGGGTTTTATGTTTTACTGGAAAAGCTTTAAGAGAATCCTTCAAACTTGGTATAAAAATTAAAGAACGCCTTGCTTAGAAAATGCAAATACATCGAGCAAGATGCCAACCATTACTCAACATGCATTCTACAATTCTTGAGTAACAGTTCCCTGCAGCTTGTTTTATTAGTAAAATGAAACAGATGCCATATAACTTGAAAAGAAAGAAATTGTTCAGTCGAAACCCGATATCGCAGGGACTGACCAAAATACCTTGAGCCTCATAAACAACGAGCAGGCTTGCTTACAATGAATAAAACGAAAACGGTCCTTAACATTCAGTTTGAGCCAAACGAGCAAATCGAGTCAAGTGATATTGAGCCAACAGGTTTCGACTGTTTATGAATTGATTATGTAGTATTTCACATTTTCCAATGAACACAAGAGTTTTTTTACACAAGAGCGGAGCTTTTTACATATTTGTTGCATGATATCAAAGAATGGTTGCCCATATTTCCAGATTTTCATGCAAGATGCACAGACCTTTTGGATCATAAGAGCATACAGTCTGCAATTCCAAACTTTTTCTATATATTAAAACTCATATCTGTTATTTTTGTTTTTCAATATTGTTACTGGTTGATAAGTTATAGTGCTGTGTAACCATTTCTTGTCAGCAGTAAATTATTTATCTTTTCTGCCAAAAGACAAACAGGCAAACATATTTAATGCATTTCAGACTTCTGTTAGTTCTTAAGTCATCAATTTTATTTCATTATCCTTTAAAAAATTCAGACGTTTGGATGCAGACGGGGTCAGATCGTTATAGAATATCACCTATCGTCACTATGGAAACTAATCGGGCTAATTCTTCCGGAGCTGAGGCCATGGTATTCCATTTCATCTATTTCTCTTCAAACAAAAACGCAACATTGTTATACAGCTACGAGACCTTTACATAATTTCCCTTGTATCATTTCATTCTCCTGCTATAAGTCTTGAAATCTAATGTCTAGACTCATTGCCAATACGGATATTAAAGCTGCACTCTCATAGCTTGATTGTTTTGACAACTATTTTACTTTTTGTCTTGGAATGCGCCATTTATTTCCGTAAATGTCTTGAAACAAGTGATTTAAGACTGCTCATAAAATATCAGCTTGCAGTTTTTTATACTTGCGTAAGAAAATTAATGTAATATGGCTAAAAGCGTTACTAACGCTTTAACAAAAACAAGTTATTTGGCAGTTTTCCAAACAATTAAGATCTGTTCAATTGTGAGTTATCTAATATGACTGAATTAAAGGCATCGATGCCAAAATCAGCTGATTCTGAGAAAAATTATAAAATAAAAGCCAAAACTTCATTTTGTGAAAGTGCAGCTTTAAGCTATTGTATGTTAAGTTAACAACTTTTAATTTACAACAAAAAGTGTTTAATATGGAATACATGCAAGTAGTCCAATTCCTGAAAATTATATGGGTGCAGCCATTTTCTACATAAAACTGTATCTTGGAGGATATTTTCGAAATGTTTTGCATGAACACTTGAACTGATGTGTAATGACACCAAGTACATTGGGGTCACCTTATGAACGAGCGACTAAATCTAATAAAATCAAGAATTTAACTAAATATTAAGCAGTGCCACAAAATTAATGGTTTATTCACAAATCAAAATGACTTAGCCTTTACTGACCAATAAAGTTATTACTTGTTTTGAAATAGATATTAAAACTACTATGAAATTTATATACATTCAAAAAAGCAATCGTTCAGTATGTGGTTTGAACAGATGGTCCCATAGGGTATATTGTGCTGTTAATAGTAGATTGTTTCAAATTCATTAGGGTTTGATTTATTGGCAATATTATTGCGAATCGATCAGTTGGAGAAATTTAAACCTAGCAACTTACCGGTATCAATTTGCTGTTTCATTCTATTGGTTAAATAATGGCATGGCATGTTTTAAAACCTGGTAAAATTGTCATAAAACAAAGCAAGAGTGCCTCCGAGTGGACAAAAACACTCATCTGATATTTTTTAGTAAAAAAGGGGGCGTAAATTTGATAAAGATAAGCTAAAATCTATGACGATAAAACCTAGCAGAATTAAAACAAATACAGTATTTTACTACACGATACATACCCATATATACAGGAGACATCTAGAACTACATCAATCATATCACAGCATAGCTCATAGGACTGCATATCGACCGGGGTACTGTCTGTGGCAATGTACACTTTACTGACCACATCAAACAGAAACGCCTTTTCGATCCCTGAATTCTGAAAGGTTTGTGACATTAAAACATAAGTTCATCATCAGTTACCAAAATACACTAATACGCTGTGCTTCGATGTGTACCATGGGTGATTTGGTCAAGAAAATCTCTGAATCTTGAATAATTAATGAGGCAGTTTCACTGGTTCTGCAAGATACCAGATGCTTTCCAGTAGAAAAATATTTTAGCAAAAACTGGATTTAAAATGTGTCTGCCTTTTTAAAACAATATTTCAGGCATCTTAGTGCCATATAGTTTTGTTAGTTTTCTACGTATTCCAGTGAATGAAACTTTAACCTGAGATTAACAATTGAACACAAAAGTCAGGGAAAAAATCAGTGTCTTGCCATTTGTGGAGTTAAAACAGATGTTTTATTAATTTAAGATTATTGAAGTGACGACTAAAATCTGTTATTAAGACAGGAACCCTGACCTGTAGAACCCCTATAACAATACTTCTTAATGCTGATACTTACTGAAATGAAAATATCAAGCAGGTTTTCTAGAGTTGGCAGTTGTGGAATTAATTTCTGGACTACCTTGCTGAAGGCCTCGAATATGGAGTGATCATATATACTGGTTAAATAGAAACTGAAAAGAGAACAAAAATGTCAGGTCTTGCAGGGTTTAAAAGCAAGGTGGTACATTACATCGTGAAACAATGTCTTTTGTCTGTATGACATTTTAAAACTATGTCTTTTTTCTGTGCGACATTGTAAAACTGTCACATGCCTTTTTCTGTATGACATTTTAAGACTAAGTCTTTTTTATGTTAGATATTGTAAAACTATGCCTTTTATCTTAATGACATTGTAAAACAGCCTTATTGCTTTACGACATTGTAATTTAACTATATTTTATTTCTGTATGACATTATAAATCTATGTCTCATTTCTTTATGGCATTGTAAAACAGCCTTATTTCTGTATGCTTATTTTTGTATGACATTGTATTAGTGTGCCATTTTTCTGTATGACATTGTAAAACTAGGTCATTTTTCTGTATGACATTGTAAAACTATGTATTATTTCTGTATGACATTGTAAAACTATATCTTTTTCTGTATGTCATTTTAAAACTAGGTTTTATTTTCTGTATGATGTTGTAAAACCCATTGTAAAACTTTTTTTCTTACAGTATGACATTGTTTAAATATGTATTTTTCTGTATGACATATTAAAACCATGTTTTATTGCTGCACCACTGTTCAGATTGATGTGCATAAGTCAGAATAAGAAGAAAACAATGGAAGCTACAGGGACAAACCAAGTAGGAAAAAATGCAATCAAGGTCTTGCTTTTAAAGCACAAGAACCCTTGTCCTGAAATCCTGAAAACATATTTTATTCATTATTGTCCATTCTCAAACCATATAAAGCAGGATCTAGTTAAGTTGTAGAGAAGTATTCAAAACTAAACCAAAATTATTTAGTATAATCTAACCTTAAATGGATGTTTTCGAGGCCAGCATCCACTAAATCTTCAGTGGCTCGTTGATGAATGTCTCTCTGTGCCTCAATCTTGTGATCGTCTGATAAACCATCAACCTTAGGATTGAAAGGGGTAAGAACTTGTTTACATTGAACCTCAACAATAATTGACTTAAAGTACCAGAAATACAAGTGTATCAAGCTAAGCAAGGGCAATAACTCAACATATATTTGCTTGGGTGGTGGAACGGTACCATATTAGAGACATACAGAATATTACTTTTAAGGTTTCGTATTAAATTACGGTTCCATAACTTTATCATGGTCACTTATAAGATTGGAGCGGAGTTTCATATAAAATTACGATTCCATATTATGGTCACTTCTAACATTGGTAGTAAGTTTTTTGTTTATAAATATAAGAGTGTTTTTTTTGTCATAGAGCATTCTTAACAGCAGGTATAATTTTCATGAACATAATGAGTTTTGAAGATACAAGATCTGTTTGCTATCATTGGACTATAACCACTACCAACCAGCATCACTCATACTGAATGGATCAGTAGGGTTATCTCCTTGAACAGGACTATTTCAATTAAATATTCATAATTGATTTATCACCCCTCCAACATTAATGACACGACCTCATATATTTCCGTTTTGGGTCATTAATCTTTATATCAAACCAAAATGGCGTCCATTTTCTGATTCCGATGAATAAATGAAACATTTCCAAGATATGGGATATATGGCATGCAGGAAATCATATTTGGGTTCGAGCTTCGCTCTCTGTCGATATAGTTTCTTCTGCCCCTTTAACCCATATCAGGTTGTCCATTAACCTGGTAAATTATATTATCTACCTTGTCTACCTTAATGTTCATATAGTTATATGGTATATAATGTAAGTTAGATGAAGAAAATATTAGTTTAAACTTATTTATTTTACGATTGAGAAACAAGTTATTACAACATTATATTAATCACTGTCGTTGGCCAATTTTACGGGAGAGTGTTCTGTTGTGTAATGGGGAAAACCAGAGTTCCCAAAGGACAAGTGTAGAACTATTCAATTTGACGTCCCATGATTTTGATAATTCTCACATAATTAGAGTGACAGCAGAAACTACTGTACTATAAATGGAAGTAACGACTTACCTTGTGTATAAAGACCTCAAATTTGATTTTTGGATTCATTTTATAGACCCTTGACACTGTTATATGTAGCTTGGTAAGTGCATCCATATAATCATCCTGAAACATCGAATATAAGTATCTATCATGTGTTTTTATATTTTTAAATCAGCCTTGTTGAAATTGCATAAAATACTTTTCATAAACCATACAATGAAGGAAATAAGAAACAGCGCGTTGTTGCACGTGACTCATGTGACATGGGGGGTGTAAGACGAGATTTTCCAGCACCGGTCACATGACCCAAACACACGCCCGGTATGCAAGAACAACACTTCTACGTGGTTGCAACATACTCATGTTGGTATTATCATTATATCTCACGTGACTTGACCAAGTAAAATTCTCATATACATGACGTAAGCCTATCTGTCGATTTCTCTTTGATATTTCGCTTTTCACCCCGTGATATAGCTACGGTCTAAAAATAGATGTCTTGCTTTCTTAAGCGCATCAGATGCAATGGTTGGAGATCATTATAATAATGTAAACCCTGATAACAAAATGCCAACCTCATTTATTGATATTTTATCAGCAATTTTATATCACTGGGCGGTTTTCAGACATTTACGCGAAATTGAGCCAATTCCAAGACAAAAAAAAAAGTCGTCAAAATGGTGTGAGAGTTCAGCTCTAAGCCAAAAATTCACTTCATCATCTATTTCATTTACCTGAGCATCTATAACAAATATCAAGGCACAGCAGCCACCAAATATCATTTCAGGGTCAAAGGTGCTGTCAAAGTATTCCAGGTGCCCGGGCAGATCCCAGACATGGTAAACAAAGAATGAACAGTTTGTCACATCTGAAAAGAAATAAATAATAACAAATTAATAATAATAACATTATTATTAGTATAATAATAACATTGCATACCTCTTAATAAACAGTATATTTACTTTTCTGCACAGCATCTTTGCATTCAGACAAATATTCGTGTTTTTTTATTTAAAATTTACAACAAAGCTAAAACAATCACAACAGCCCCAACTTTTCACGTGGCGACCAGATTCACATACCTTCTTTGACAATTTTGTTTGTACTTTCAAGGAACAATGTTTCATTGGGAGAAACTTTGTGGAAAACAACTTTCTGGATGGAAGATTTTCCGCTTCTGAAAGGCATGAAACACCATGCGCGCATCAATGACATGAAGATATGTTTTACCATAGTAATACTATTATCAGTGTTCGACACTAACGGGTCCCGGGATCCCGAGGACACCAATTTTTGGGGAGGGACACCTGAACTTCAAAGTCCGGTATTCCGTCGGGACACTTAAATTTTGACCGATAAAAGCTAAACATCAATAAATAAATAGCGTTTCTTTTATTTAATATATAAATTTAGGTCCCCATAAATTTCTTAAAAAGTGCATGCAAAAATGATATTATTATTAATACGTTGCACACACTAAAGCGAAAGTGTGGCTGACTTTTTGACTATAGTTACGTCATGAATCTATAAATAAACAGGTCATTTCACAGTGCGCATGCGGGTTAACACTTCCATTTTGTTGTTTACATTATCAACAAGGTCAGAGGTTACAGACTGTTATTATCGGTACAATAATTATGTTGAATTAGTTTGCTTATGTGTCAGAACCGCCCAAAAAAGATGCCAACACTACTAACCTTGATGACTTAATGATGCGACCTTCGAGTTGTTACACTAACATTTACGGCACAAATACCGGAATCCTACTATTCAACATTTTTTGTTTTATGCTTTGATCGAAACAACATAGAAATAAAATTCCCAAAGTTTTATTAATGCAATCGATGTATAAAATTTTACGACATTTTGGCGCAAAAATTAACATACACAATTTTTCGGTCATCTGCTCTTCCAGTATGCACTACACCTGTTGGGCAGCCTGATTGATTGTACTTAATATAAACTTGAGTTTTCACAAGCCAGATGTAATAGTCCAACTGTTTCTTAATCAAAAGCACTGACATATGACAAGACCTTGAACCATGACGTATTTAATGCGTATTTTACGAAAATCTAAAAATAGTACCAACCATCAAGTTTTTGTTTACATTGTATCCATCTTTGATTTTGACTGAAAACAAAAGGGACATTCTACCGCTTTTGAACCCAATCTACTGACTAGGAGACCCATATCTTCCTCTTGCCATCGCCAGAGGTTCATATGTCTGACACTGTACTATTAACTTGTTATTACATGCTGTTGAAAACATGTATAATATGGTGTTTAAAAGACACTGTATGTGCATGTTAGATTTATTATTAAAATAGGTTAAGTAATGAAAAAAATGTAAAAAATGGAAGGGACTCCTAATTTCAGGAAGGGACACCTGATTTCAAATGTTGGTGTCCCTTCGGGATCCCTTGGAAAAATGGTTAGTGTTGACCCCTGCTATTTAGGTATATATTTTAGCTTAAATGTAAAGACAACAAAAAGCTGATATGAACCACTCTTAAGTCCTTTTCCTGGATGGAAACCAGTAATGGTTTCCTTTTTG
Organism: Mya arenaria; assembly: GCF_026914265.1. NCBI lineage: Eukaryota > Metazoa > Mollusca > Bivalvia > Myida > Myidae > Mya > Mya arenaria. Next base: position 27,368,260 of record NC_069131.1, read on the forward strand.
GAGACGACCATTCTCACCCATTCAAGATATGTACATGTATTTAAAATGTATAATATCATTAGGACTGTGATTGACCTGGCAGCTGAAGAGCATTTTGGCAATAGGTTGGTGGTGAGAGGGGGTGTATCAGTAAAAAAAGGCATACATGTAAGATCTGTGGAAATCTGAATACATGACCAAATCACATTCCTGTCTAATGTAACGATCTTTTAAAAATCATCTGCTGGTGTTGGAGTTCTAAAATAAGATAACTCCCGATTTGTCAACAGTGATGGTCCATTGACCCCAAGCTAAAAAGAGAAAGCTCTGATTAACTATGACTAAACTAACCTGCGGAGGCCCATCAAGAGGATCCTTGGCTTCTGCTCCTGTAAGGCCCCGCCACTCTCTCCTTCCCCCTCCCCCTCTGGGCCATAGTCAAAACCCTTAGGAAATGATACGCTGTACGAGCCAGCCATGTCTTCATTGCTATAAGCCTGGAGTACAAAGAAAAAGAGAGTCAAGCAGTTTAGTACATAGATCATTCGATCATTATAACTAAAGTAAATCTGGGAGGAAACATGTGGCTGCTTTGGTGTGGGGCTAAATCCCAAAACCGCCAGAACACTAGTACAACGCTCTAACTCGGTAGCCAATAGCATTCTGGAAAACAGACACATTCACAAACAGTAATGCGTAAGAGAGTTCCCTCATTCATTGTAACAACACCTTGTTACACGTATGTTAATTTATTTCAAATACACTTAGCCAACAATTCGGTTATGACCTTTATTAATTATGTCTTTATTGTTTACACCAATTAGGTAAACAATATTAATTTCAATGTTACTTCCTAAAGAAACATTGAGCCAAAAAGTCAATAAAATGTCTGAAATCAATTTAAACTTTGAATAGCTTCTGAATATGACATTGTAAAAATCAGGACCAATATGACAGTCCTTAAAATTACCATTTATTCACCAAAAATTTACCAAAAATCATGGGTGTCTTTTTATATGGACTTGTTAACAGGGTTCAACATTAACAACAGGCAAGCAAATATTTGGTTAAAACAAGTATAAATTTAAGAGCAAAAACCAATATTTGTACAATATGTAGAAAAGTGAGGAAACTGGTACGTGTCAAAGAAATTGAGGAGTAAGGAGTTCATTTTGTGTGGATAAATTGTACCACCAGTGAGATATTACATTTATCTTAGAAGTTTTTTATCAATTTTAATTGGTGTTATAGTTTTTAAGACATCTTCAAATTATAACATAGTCATTTCTATGAAACTGATGAATATATTTTCATCTAGAGACAGCTGTCAACTGACATCTGCGCATCATGGCAGACCTTATACATTTTCTTTGCCTTATCATAGACCTACAAACCAGTATAGTTCGGCAATTATTATTTAAAATTAGTCGATAAATAGTAGAAACTACAGTACTTTAAAGTACACCTGGAAGGAAAAGAGTGCGGGAGGCCAGTGGTTTTTTCCGGCACCTTTATACTCCTGAAAAAGTAAATATTTTTCCCCTGCCCTGGCCCCAATTTCTCGAAACTTCTTAAGCTTAACAGGCTTAAGTCGCTTATTTCAATTAGACAAAAAACATACTGAAAATTTTTTTTGGTAAATAAAAAATGGTTTATTCTGATAATCATACAGATTATTCCTACATAATTTCTAAAAATTCTTGAAGAAGTAAATATAACACATTTTATAGAATAACAAAAATAGTGAGATTAGCTTAATCCTGTTATAAGGGACTTAAGAAGTTTCGAGAAATTGGGGCCTGGTGTTTAAGAAAAACAAAACATTATATGAATCATGTAAGTATTATTTCCCTTTTTGCCAAAACGACTCTAATGTTCCCCTATCAAAGGGCCTCTCCACCATTCCCTTGAAAGAGAAATAAACACTGGAGGACTGAGGCTTAGTCCATATAAACAGCCGCTTCAGAGCTTTTGACGATTTTTTATTTTGGCGACTCTACATGTCCATATCCTTAATATCCCACTTGTTGTTTTCCGAGCCAAGAAAGACAGATCCGAGCGCTCAGTATATTGAGCGGAAAGATAATGGTCACCTGCTAGATAGTTCCAAAATGGCGATGCTTTGTTTACAGAAGTCGATCTGAATTAGTGTTTCATTAAACACTTAAGAGTAATAAGAGAAAGTATTGGCTAAAAAGAAGTTATGTGTAACTTTTGTGTTTTTATTTAACAATGCAGTGTTAAATATTGTGGAGTTACAGTTGAAGAATATATTTAACATTGGTATGAATCAGTCGACTTGTGGCGTTCAGGGAACAAAATGAATATCCAAATGTTAAAAGAAGTTCTCTAAACATGCCAGGGCTCTCACTAGGCTGAAAAATTTGGGAGAAGTGACTTCTCCCTTCAGTCAATTTAGGGAGAAGTGGGGAGACTTTAGGGAAAAGTGATACTTTTTATAACACCTGATACAAAAACTATGCCATACCACACACCTCAGTTTATATTCACATTCAAATTGATTGCTATAACTATACAAAATGTTCATAGCAATAATGTATCATTTTTGGCTCAGCAAAAGTGTATTTGTCAATGTCACATAGTTTATCTCCAAATAGCATCTAAAATGAACCAAAAAAATACATTTAAGGATTTGAAATAATCATAATGACCTCATAAATGAACTGTCAATAAAGTAGGGGGACGAATCTTGTTTTGGTACGTTCGGGATAGGGTACGAATGTCACATTCAGCTGTGCTGTTATTTACTTGTTTCTGGCTAAATAATTTTAAATATGCTGACATTTAAGAACCAAATGACATTTAATTCAGTGTCCTTGATGAAAAATTTACCAATACATAATGGGAAGTTGAAATTTTAACTCGGAAAATGGTTCTGACATCGTAACTGTGACAGGAGAAAATTACTCTAAGTAAACTCTACATAAAGCAAAAAAATAATATTTTTTTGTGATTACAAATCATTTTTCATCATGAACATTTCACTAAAACCAATCAAATATTTGGTGATACGTCATGTTATTGATTTTCTTAGCGCCTACTTGCCGATGGCCCGAGATGGCTATGACCGTCTGCTTCGAAAGCAACAATGTTTAAATGTCTTGCATTGTTTGTTCAATACATATATTAATTACTTTTTAACTTAAATTAATGCTTGACACGATATTTCATAATTATGTCTCCAATTCTATCTCATTTTAAAGAACTTATATCATGTGATCAGTGTCTTCTGAATGTACATTCTGATTGGTTAACTTTCAATAGCTCCCCCTACTGGCGATGTTTTGGTAATTGGATGACACGGCCCAATTATCGGATTAGGAGATTACCAATTTGTATGAATGGCTTATTGTGATGTTTTGACTAATGGGACATTGGCCAAATACTCGCTGATTGACAGATTTACAATGTGCTAAAATTTTCGGCGAAGTCAATGTCGCTCTGATGATACAAATGGGCGAAGTCTGGGAATTTTAGGCGACCACTTCGCCCAAGTCGCCCCCTCGTGAGAGCCCTGCATGCATTATTGTGGCTAGCCGAGGCTCAAATCCACAGCTGCCAATACACAGGCAAAGCTGAATATATTATATTATTATTATATTATATATTATAACCACAATCAATTGATATGGACCCGCCCCTCCCCAATGTTATTTTTTTGGAACTCAAAGTTGTCAAAATACGGCACGAATATCATTGAGTACGAACAAATGCATCGAGGCAATAATCACATTCAAAACCCTATTCAATGCCATTTTTTTCAGCTAAACTTACTAACCATTGTAAGACATGAGCAACTGTATCAACTTAAAGAATAACGAAGAAAACGTCGCATGTAAACAAATTCAGGAAATGTGATGATCATCTGACAGTTGACTGGTTAAGCTAGTCTTACAAATCGGTTCATACGGTTACCGGATGACCTTAATACCGCGGTGTACGCCGATATCGGAAAATTAATTTCACGTGAAATTGAAATCCACTCATAAACCATTTATTTTTTACGAATATTTTTTTTATTGTTCTCATTTTGGAAAGTTCTTCATAAAAGTTTAAGTTTTATATTTCTAATTTGGCGTTTGATTTTTTTGTGTGGGCTAATTACGATCAAGGAGTATTTTAAGTTTACTCTTCATTATTTTCATATAGATCGATTTTGACGAATGTACAAACAACTAGTTTCACAGAGTATTTTTCCAGTCAGTTTGCTTTTTCGCCAAACGTCGATGAAGAAATGTCAGTAATAAAAATAGGCATACATGTATATACTTGGTGTTTGCATTTTGTTAGGGCCAATAGCAATTTCAATTTTATATTCAATAAAATTATATACGCTTATCAATTTTGACGAATGCACAACAATATATAACACCAACTATATGATTGTATAAGTTATAGTCCAATTTTGACGATCTAGAGAAAAAGAGGGGGCTTCCTTGCCCTCTGGCTTATCACTCTTTACAACTTGTATTTCGATTTTTTAAATGCAATCTTGGACTCTAAAAATGCTCCATACCCCTGCACATCCGGCGTTGATTTGAGAGGATTTTACTTTGAGACATTTTCTGCTCTGAAAATCCAGACCTACAAACCTATTACTGTTACAGTACGGATGATGTAGTTCCTATGCCTTTATTAGTAATTAATCTTTACAAGTCAAAGAACAGCTAGAGGCTGTCACGGATCCAAGGAAGATACATTGACTTTCCAAAGAGCAAAGTCAACATGTGAGATGTATGTTCAAGATAAACATAAACTTTCGAAGAAATATTAAATGGGAAGGCTGTGGAAAAAATAGTAAAACAAATACACAGTCTTAAATACTGTGTCGCGATTTTTTTTATTCAGTCTAAAGCTGGATTAGAAAAACAGGTTAGTCAAATTAAGCGCTTAACTATTTTCGTGTATCACTCTATTAAACGCAATCTCGGGAACAAATGAAGGTAAACATGAAGCTTATGCGTGCTTGGTAAACTCTTATGCTTTAATTGCGAATTCAATTCAGATGTTGTGCATGTTTGATATGCAATTGGCAGCATGTGTGAGGATGCCCATCTGGACTCATTTAGATTTATTCCTAGTTCCATTATTGATAAGTAAAATATGTCATGCTTTTCATGTTACATAGATTTATTTTTTTGTCTGTTTTCTTTTGCATGCATTGTCAAAAAGTGTATAATTATAAAGCAATAAAATACGATTAAATCAAATCATTATTGATAGAAAATGGTGTGGTTGGTATGAATATGTATGAACATTTTGTTGTCTAGTTTTGTATATAAATACTAGCTTTATAGTAAGATTGATATTGTTTCGGCCAGGTCCTAATTTAAGGCATGGAGAACTTGAATGTTCCTTATAATATATGTGTATACTGAAATCACTCAAGTTCAATCTTTGATATACTATTCCTATTTCATTAAGTAAAGAATGTAAAATATATCTATACTTGTTGCCGAAGGTACATCAAACATTTGTTTAAACATGCCTCAACAATAGCAATCTTGTATTGTATGCAATAGAGCCTAGCTACAAGACATGGCTGAATTTTTAAATGAACATGAAGAAACGTAGTCGCTCTTCGAAGTCGGTCAACACTTTGTTCATTAAAAAGAGTCCCTAATTGCCTTATCTTCATATAACTTAAACATATTGCTTGTCTCTTTGATATCAATGTCAATGTCAAGGTCAAACTTGGTAACCGTGAATCTAGGTTACTATGTCAAAAAAATAACACTACATGCAACATTTTCCGTCTGATTTCAATACAACGTCATCTGCATGTAACTCGTTTCAAAGTAAACTTTATCATGGGCCGGTTGGGCTTGTGGGTATAAAATAAACATTCTTCTTCACATCACAAATTAAATAACAAAGAATCATATAAGTCAAACAGATACGTTACAGAGGCAGTCATAAAGAGCTAATGTTCTGTATTAACGTCTTAATGTAGATGAAATAGTGTCTTTGTGCTGATCTTTACATTTATCTGAACGCGCCATGCATTGCAACTTTAGGGCTTAGTTTAAGGAATGTTTCGCATGACAATCCCCTGCTGTGCATCTCCTGCTAATTGCACTGATGCCACAGTAGGGGCCAATTTCCTGTTTATTGACTCGACGCCATTTAGGGTCCATTTCTATAATAAAACCTTCAAAACTGCACAGCAAGATATTCAGATCAGAGATCTGATAAGACAATATGGCAATTAGATTAAGATCAATAAACTGAGGTTGTGTACTATACACGGTTTGGGGTGGAGGGGTCAGTTACAGAAGGATTAAACTAGGCCTTTAAGTGCACTACTTTATTTTTATTTATGCGTAAACACATCGCAACATAACATTTTTTTGGTATGTTTGTATTGGTTTATATTTGTCTCCATTTCCAGCCAATGTGACTATCATGTCGGCTTTAAAAGCTCTTCAGCGCTTGTGTTTCTATATGTTGTAAACCCGACTTTGAAATAAATATTACTTGACTTGACTATCAATCGGAACACCTCGGTCATTTTCCATCGAAATCAACCTCGGATGTGCATGCATGCCGGTTAATCTGTAGAAGAAGTTCTTAAAATGAATAATTATAATAGTAATTAATTGTATTGTTTTAACGTGTAATTTGTATTTCTATGTTCAAATTGATTCTTAGTGAGAATTATTATTGCATAACAACATGATTCCAAAGAGTAAAGCCCTACAATTAAGTGTAGTCTGTTAACGTATCTTTTATATATCAAAGTTTAAGATGAAGCGTAATATTGCATGCAGTAAATATAAGATTTCCAAGAATAACGTCAAAAAGTTAAAATGCTAAATTGAAATTAATACGCGATCTATACTTGCAGTGTAGTTAAATGTAAATAATTCTGACATTGTAAACCGTCTACAAAGTATTATGTATGGATATATCGACTTTCACACTAAACTTTATCAAATATATATAGTTATAAAAGCACAGTTAAACAATAAAAAAAAACCCAGACCAAACAATTAATATTATTAAAATTTCATTGACTTTCGTTTATAAGGTGGAATGCTCTAAATTTCGATGATTCCATGCAAAACCAGTCTGGATTATGTAGTCTTTAACCCAAAAATAATTAAAAAAAAAAAGGTATAACGTACGTTACTGTATTAAACATTCTTCTTGATGCATTAAACCATAAAAAAATTATACACTGTGGTATAGATATTATATTATTAATATAGTGTTTAAATAAAATTAGTTTTGCTTTTAAAACCATTGGCTTTGTTTGGAGACACAAAATGGCCGCGCCCTTAGTTCAAAACATAAAGTAATATTTTGTTTTAATTTTCGACTTTTAAGGTATATTACAACATATAATATTTTTACCTTACATTTAATTCTTACTATTTATCTAAACCAAGGAAATGTCAACTCACTGTGTTGTTGTTTTTAAAGTTTAACAGGTTAATGAGTGCTGAATATAACCCTATTTTTTATTTCAGACTTGAGTCTGGTAATATTAGTTCCAATATCATAAAATGTTTTTTCTTTTTCATTTTTGCCAAAAACAAAAATTGTTATTAATTTTACTCCCCCCAAAATGGTTGGTCCTGATTTTATTTCTAATGATAATAAATTGAACGAAACTTTTATTATGTAGACTAACACCATCATTTATTAAAGATCTAGCCAAACAGCACAGCTGTTGGAAGTGCCTGACACCACTTTTAACTGTGTCTAAAAGTCATTTTCGCATTTAAAACCATTGTCAATATTCAAACTCACAATTATTACCTATTCTTTAACCCATTTCATTCGGGATACACCTTTGGGTGTAGTTACCCTTTATATGCGGGATACACCAAAAGGTGTAGTTTTTGATGTACTGAACTTTCACTTTATTTACTTTCCTTTTGACTGTATTGTTTCCGGTTTATACGTTTTCCGGAATGACCGGACGTTATGCGCAGAAAATTTTAATGCAGAAGTAATTTTAAAACTCAAAAATCAAGTTAAAGCTTTTTATCGCAATTTTGATGCAAATATTGGTTGAAATGGATGGGACTTCCGACCTGATTGATGAAAGTGATATTGGGATTGTTAATGACGAAGTTTATGCGAATTTGTTTGATAAAACAGAAGACATATTAAAACATTGATAGAAATCACAAATTATGACATTTGTTTTATTTGGTGGAGGTTTTTATTGGATGACAAAAAGGATCACCCTAAGTTTTCCAAGTTAATTTATAAAAGTAAAAAAGCATGTAATTTATATTTCAGATTAAAATTGAAACATTGAAATGACAATGACATAGGAGATATAATCACAACAATGGATGGGGGGTTTCCAGGCAGGAAACGGAGGTTCTTCCACAATCTTCTTCGGAGTCGACTTGGTCAACTGATCCTTTGTTTGCTGGTGATCCTGATTGTGTCCCCGCTTGTGTTTCACTACTACATATCCAATATTGGTTCGGAAACATCCAATGGGTACAGGTCTGCAATAATTGTTTATGTCTTGAAAACACATTCAATGCCACTTAGCTTTGTGATTATAATTTAAAAAAAAATTGCACTGTATCTTGTTTTTGTCAAGCCTGTTTGCACTTAGCACAGCAATTTGGCATCTGTTTGTGTGATTGTTTGCACTTAGCACAGCAATTTGGCATTTGTGCATCTGTTTGTGTGATTGTCTGTCCTGGTTCAGGCATTTGGGGATTTTATAATAACATGGGCCAAAAACAAAATGGTTTGGTTAGAGTTGCATCCTTTTTCAAAAACCGGTAGGATAGGCAGGCTTTTTTTATTAGGCTTTATATAAGAAACGTTAATATTGTCATCATTGGAAAATGGTGTAAAAGCTATCTTCTGTATAAAGCTTTAAAGGTTTTAAACTACATATTAAGACACAAACTTCAAATATTTTTATTTTTTTAACAACTGACTAAAAACGGTAGGGTCGGCGCTTATTTGGTAGGTAGGGTCGGGTAACCCAAACCAAATGTTGTTTTTTAGGCCTGGGTAAAAGTGAGAATAACTTGTCTTGCATACAAGACTTAGTTCAAAGGTCAAAGGTCACACTCAAGGTTCACTTGTCAAAATATCTTGTACTTGGCTTATCTAGACAGTAACTTGGCCCTGCATGCAGCCAAATAAATGTTTACCATTTTTCTTGGAAAAAAAGTCGAGGTAAATACAAATGCTTGGTGTTCTTGTAGTCATCTGTGTTGATTTTGTGCAAAAACTTTGAGCGTCGGCCTTAACTAAATGTTCCAGAGACAACATGCACATGTACATGTATACACATGTAGGAAGCCCCATAACTTTAATTAATAATTGTTGAGTTTTGCCCCATTTTCGAAAGTAAATTAACAGATAAGACTTGGTATTAGCTTTGTGTTTGTTTGATCTTTATACACTTTGATAATCTTTGGAGAACTCATCAGTAATCAGTAATTTTTTTGGAATTATTTTCACCACCTGTGCCTTGCAAATTGAAAAAAGTTGCGTTTGGCGAAAAACACAAAATCAGGCCAAAAAAGCTAATATACTGGAAAATATACATTTTTCACTTTTTTATGCATACATTATTTTGTGGAAGAGTTCAAAGTCATGTCAAGATATTGTTTATTCAAGAAATGCGTTGCTTTTTTATTCATTAACATAATCTGCATTTATCTTTTTGGGAAAAAATAATAAATTATTGGCAAAAATGGACATTAAATGGGCAGGAGATTGCACCAATAATTCACTGGTAATTGTCTATTTCAGATCTAGATCTACCAAAGACCATGATGAAGGTTTCGATTTGGATAAAGTTCAATGTAACGACTTGAAGAACCAGATCACAGAGTTACGAAGAATCAAAGCATCGGTTAATAATGAACTTCGTGACCTTGAAAGCAGGCGTCTCGCCCAGCAAACGGAAATCTCCAAACAGAAGACAACCCTCGAGGCTTTAAGAATCCAGCAGGAGAATATAGAAAAGGAAATTAAACAGTCAAAGATGAACCTAGAGCAGTTAAAGGTCGAAGAAGATGAGTTTTCAAATGGAGCTCAACCCCTTATTAAAGCTCCAATATTAGAGCTTTTACCAAATTTAAAAGTTCGTTCACAGAAGAATGTTTTTACTAGTTTGTCTGAAGATTGCACAATGAATACTTGTTTTGATTATTCAAGGTGTTCATTGCTGTCCGGTTTCCCCGTGTATGTTTATGAGATTGAAAATAATTTCAAGAACAATAACTTGGAAGAGTTCATTAAAACATCTGTTTTCCATGCTTTCGATGGAAGCTCAAGTATATATCTGACTACAAGTCCTGACAGGGCATGCGTTTTTGTTGCTATTTTAGGAGAAACGTTTTCCAAAGAAAACTCAGAAACTGTTCAAAGTCGAATAAATGCCTTACAGCATTGGAACGGAGATGGAACCAACCATGTTTTAGTTAATCTAGCTAAGTCTACATTCAGTTTTGATATATTTTATGGTGTTAACACTGGCAGGGCCATTATAGTGCAATCGTCTTTTGTTGAAACATTTTTCAGAGGCAAATTTGATATTGTTGTTTCCCCTGTTTTAGGAAGCTCTGACGGTGAGTTGTGGAGTGAGTTACCTCCCTTGAACCCAATACGAAGAAGCTTTCTCTTGTCATTTGAAGGGCAGTTTAGTGATATTAGCAACTTGAATAGTGATGAAGTCAAACACACAAACGAAGGTGATCAAAATTTCCGATCACGAAATTTAAATGCAGCGTTGGGATCATTAGATAAGGGAGATAACTCAAAAGACATTGTTAAAAAATTGTTTAGTTTAGAAGCTTCAATAGTTCAGCATCTGAAAAATGTAGAGGAGGAAGCGAAGGAAAAGGTATTGTTAAATTTCATGTGTAATAGTGACCAGGAAAAAGTGGGAATTAATGGGGAATGGTCAATATGCGGAGACCAATCGCATCGAACAGAAATGCTCAAACAAGCCACATTCAGTATCCTTATAGCACCAGCAAATTACAGTGTGGTGACTACTACTGTTTTTCAAACAAGACTTTTTGAGTCACTAAAATCAGGGGCGGTTCCTGTGATATTAGGCGAATACGTTGAGCTTCCGTTTAGTGAACTCATCGACTGGTCAAGGACTGTGATAATGTTACCGAAGCAGCGAGTCACTGAGCTGTATTTTGTTCTGAGAACATTCTCTAACGTTGATATCATGGAGTTTAAGAGGAATGGAAGGATGTTTTGGGAGACATTCTTGGGGACAACAAAATCTGTGGTATCAATGACCTTGGCGGTGTTGAGAACAAGGTTAAACATTCCCGCTAAAGCAGTCAGGGAAGAGCCGTCGGAAAATTCTGTGTCAAACTTCATACCAGTAGCTCAACATATAGGTAGGTTTGTTTGGTTTATAAACTGATGCAATAACGATATAGTGCAGTGTTGCTGTAACATTGAAATGAAGTTATTCAAAGGTAGAAGTAGCCCAGTGTTTTATTCCGCCATTTTAGGAATGGGGCCGGTGCTCTTCTGATTGGGAAAAATGCCACCTTTTGATTTGACAATGGGAATTCTTTCAAGAAAAAATGCACAGAAAAAATAAAAGAATGTTTTGGGGTCCAATTATTGTGTATATATTTTTTCTCTTTTTTATTCCATTTTCCAAAACATTATAAGGGATTTTTTTTCATTTTGGGGAAATAAATGAGATTCGAAATGGGGTCGTACTGTGGCCGCAGATTGGTCAGATTTTTTTGTACAATATTAATTGTTTATTTTTAAATTGTATTTGCTGTCTTGTGATATTGAATTTAACATAATAGCCCTTATTTAGTGCCTATTAGGCCTTGAGCTTGGTTTCTTTCTTTGACCAAAAAAATAAACATAGTGTGGTTAGGGTTACATTTTGTCCAAAAACAGGTAGGGTAGGTAGGCCATTTTTATTAACCATGTTTTCACAAAGTGAATCCTGTGTATTAGAATGACGTAGGTCATTGTTTGGGCGGAGGGCTGCGTCAAACTTAGACTGAATCTTGACTAAACTTTGTATTTAGGAAGAGGTTATGAAGACCTTTCATGGGATTGCGTCTGGGGCCCTTGGGTCAAGGTCACTGTTACTAAAATAGAAAAATGGTTGAAATCTGGTTTTGTCACATTTCTTGTTAAAAAAAATATTAGGCTTTATGGAAGAATATTATTGTCATCATTGGGTAACTGCATCAAAGCTATCTTCTGTTTAAAGGTTTTTGAACTTTATATTAAAACACACATTTTTTTTTTATAGCCAATGGACTATAAAAACTAGGGATGCAAACAAATGGCAAAATTGATATTCGAATATTCGGTAATTCTTTCGATCAAATATTCGAATATTCGATAATCAAAATACATATTTTAGAAGATTTAGTAAACTGCTATTATTGTTCGCTAAAGTATTAAAATAGCCGGGACTTTTTTACCCTACTTTGTCGCTCTGCAGACCCTGATTTTCCCCAAATGAAGCTTTGAAATTCAATTGTCGGAGATCTCTATTTTCAGAAAGAAAAAAGCAACACTTTATGAAAGAACAAACATCAAAATCAAATAATTTCACTTCTGCTGCCTTTATATTTGTGAACAATGTAAAATTAGATGGATTCCTAGTCAACTAGCATTTTGCACCAATGAGGGGTCTTTCCGTAGGACGTGCAGCCTCGTTCTGAGATTGACCTCTAAGAAGACTTTGATATAAATATGAAAAACCCAGACCAATCGGGAACTGGTAAAATAATAAAACGAAAACATATGTGGATTTGACTCATCTATTGTACAACAATATAGGAAATATATCCTAAAACGCTATACAACATAAATTTAAATTTTAAAGCAGGAACATTGCATCGAAACATGGAAAACAGTTTAAAGCACATATATGTCACAAAATTATTGTAGCATATGGCATTCATACCATCACGGCGATTTGAGCTATGTTGCACAGCTTAATTTGCAGCCAAAACAACACATTGGTGTTAAAGCCGGTTTCTAGTTATTTATTGTAAAATAAGGGGGACTCTTTATAGTACCCGACGATATGTCCCTAATTGACAATGACGTGTATTTAGTGTATTGCCATCACATTCACACCTCTGACACTAGGGGACAATCATTGTAAAAACAAGACAAAAGAACTGTATAAACAACAACAGTGTTGTAGGCAAAAGGTTTTCTATTCTCTTTATTTATTTTTTTCGAATATTCGAATACCGATTTTAACATTCGAAAACCAAACGTTTGATTAAAATATTTGAATATTCGTTTGCATCCCTACTTAAAACGGTAGGGTTGGAGCCCATTTCATAGGGAGGGTCAGGTAACCGGTAACCTTATTTAAGGCCTTAACATGTAACTTGATTTTCCAGCCCCTGAACCAGAAGAAGATACAGACGAGGTGCTGGGACCGATTGAACCGCCTTTCCCATCCACCATGTTCAAGCAAAACTACACAGTGTGGACCATGAAAGACGTATTCAATCAACCGGGCGATCCATTCCATCTACTCCCGTTTTCCCCCTTCGAGAAAATTCTGCCGTCAGATTCTAAATTTTATGGTAAAATGATCTTAAAAATAAACTAGCTGCTTCATCATTGTCAGCTATATTATGTTTAAAATTCGAAATAAAGAATAGGAATAACCCTTATAGTAAAAGCAGGGATTTTTCTATCTATTTTTAGAAAAAGACCTGAGACATTTTGGGAAAATTTGTGTCGCGAAATATGGCAAAATTGGGATATTTTACAGTTAGAAGAACAAGCTTTTCAGTCTTCTGCAAAGGAGGAAATAAAAAATATATAAGTTTCTTTCACCTTTCAAAAGACCTAAAATGGCTGATATATGAATCGTCTGGGTATAAATATCTATTGCAATTATATCCTGACAGATGTTATTTCATACTGATCTCTGAATGTGATGAAAGTCGACAAATTCTGAACTCAATTATTCCCAAAACTTTACATCACACTTTTAAGTAGGATGTGGACTGAACCAGTTCAGGTAAAATACCTTCATAGAAACATTTATTTTTTTTTACTTTTTATTGGGATATTTCTGAAGATATCTCATAATTATATTTTGCTAGCGAAATAGTCGGACCTGTGGGTAAAAGGAATTTAAACAGTCCTTATATAACAATCAAGTGAGAGTAAAGGTCCAAAATCAAATTCCATACAGTCGAACCCCATTGGCTCAACTCGCTTGTTTCTATTTCCTCGTGGGCTTGTACTTGATTTAAAGGAATTTTAATACTTAATGTAAGCGTTTTTGCTTGGCTGGATTGCCCGCAGGCTCAAGGTATTTTTGCCGGTCCCTGAGAGTTTGAGCCAATAGGGTTCGACGATATATATGGAGTAATACTGTGCAAATTCTTGTCTCCTAGAAACACATTCAGTCTGACAGTGATATGTCAAAGAATGCATTAGTTGCAAAGATGAGTGATTATATAGCATCAAAAAGAAACATGTTTTTGGGGTTGTTGTTTGTGCCAATGAGAAGCAGAAATTCATTTCACGTTTTGGATAAGTAGATATTTGAAAAGACCCATTCAGCCATTGTTTAAAACCATTTTTGTCACCCGATTTTATTTATGAATTTTGGGAAAATATTGTGGTCCCTATTCTTCAGTAAACTGGCCCCAATTTTCCTTTTAACAAGCTTGAGTATCTTATTTCCCTTATTATGTTTTTGAATTAACATTGATTTCACAAAATATTAAATATTTGATTGAGATTATCATGCAGGTTTGAGAAACTGTTATCTTAAACCAGCAAAAATTTAGCTAAAATTGCGTTATTTGTTCTATTTCAGGCGCCGGGGTTGGTTTTCGGCCAATCAACAAAGGAGAGGGTGGTTCTGGGAAGGAATTCTCGGAGGCTCTAGGCGGGAACCACCCAAGAGAGCAGTTTACAAGTAAGTTATGCAACCCTCAACAAGGCAGTTGGTAATACCGTATGCAATCATTTCCCCCATAAAACAGTGGTAAATTACCACTGAAATATAGGAGAAATGATTAATTACCAACTGGTAATATTAACATATTTGACAATTTAATTTCAGTGGCACTGTTGACATATATCCCATATTCCAGTTGTAATGTTGATATATTATCTATACTTCATGTTAACATTTAGTGGTATTTTTTCATTATGTTAACCAACGTTAGATGT
This sequence comes from Mya arenaria, assembly GCF_026914265.1. Classification (NCBI taxonomy): domain Eukaryota; kingdom Metazoa; phylum Mollusca; class Bivalvia; order Myida; family Myidae; genus Mya; species Mya arenaria. The sequence continues at coordinate 27,383,422 of NC_069131.1, forward strand.
TGTATTGTACCATACTTAAGTTGAAATATTAAAAAAAAACACTATTTAACTGGTAATGTTAACATTTGCCCCATATTTCTGTTGTAATATTAATAGTATTATATAAACTAACCATAATTTAGTGGTAATGTTAACATATTTGCCTTTAAATATTCTTTTTTTGGCAATGGTTAATTTATTTCTTATAGTTCACTGATAATGTTGACATCAGTCATCAAAATCAGCCTTTTTAATGAACATGCCCAAATTCTTTAACAATTGCTTGGCATAAATTTTTTGAACAAGCCCTGCTATATTAAAAGCCCGGAATACATTTTACCAGTGCAGGGATTGCAGGCATGTGTTAATTTCGACCACTGTGACATTACCCCTATATTTCACTGGTAATACTTAAATTCAGCAATATCAGCATATTTCAGTATTAATTTTGACATGAATGATGAGATATTTTCCCCGTGTTTCAGTGGTAATGTTGACATACGAACGATCTGATGTCCTGATCAAGGCAATTACCCGCTTGAAAGGCCTCCCATACCTGAACAAGGTGATTGTTGTCTGGAACAACCCCTCCATGCCCTCGGAGAACCTCGGCTGGCCAGAGATAGGAGTCCCTGTTGTGGTAGGTGGAAATGATATGTGAAACTGCAATGCTCCAGCTAGGATCTGAAAAGGGCAGGGTGCTAGGTCAGAAAGGGCACTTGTGATGCGCATTGAATGAGCTTTAATGGGGCACTTGCAAGGGCCAATGTTCAATTCTTATTGTGTTTGTGTTGTAACTACTTTCAATACTTTTGTTATGAATATCTTAGCTATTATTTTTACTTTAGTGTCAAAATAATGTATATTTATTATTTTTATACTTACTTATTTCTGAAAACTGACTCTGTCAAACAAAAAGGCACAGCAGGGTAGTAAAAAGGCAGAAGGGCACAGGAAAAGGGCAGCAGGGAGACCCATCCTGCTATTTAGGCCTAGCTGGAGCTCTGAAACTGTAGGGCTTTCCTCCGACTTGTGATATTTTTGGGACAGAAAATTTGCAGTGCTATTATCAGGAATTGATCATTTTGTGTGCAAACTTGCTTGCATGTTTTATATTATTGTAATGTGCCAGTCAATTGTAACCACGGCCCCCCAGGGTCAGGGGTATACGGAGGATAGCCGGGGAAATGGGCCGTGTTTGACCTTCCAGGTGGCCCCGCAGTGCCGGGTGAATGCGGTGGTTTTGTCTTCCCGCTAAATATAGCGGAGACGTGGGCCTTACCTAGGGTCCCTGGCGTATGGAGGCATTTGGCGGGGATTTTACCATCAGTTTGTCTCCGCATGGCGGGGATTTTACCCGGGCTTGGCTGGCTTGACCGAAAGTCAAAGTCCCCGCTATTCCCCAGACCTGGGGGGGCCGTGGTTACAATTGACTGGTGCATAAATTCTTGTATAAATTGTGTTGGTTCCATATTCAGCTATGGCCTTTCTGAAAAGTAAGTCAAGTATTCATTGACATAAAAATACTGTAAAGTAATTCAAAAGCTTAAACTAAATTCTGAGGGAAGTTTTTAATGCCTTATCTTGCTAAAGGAGAAAGCTTTTATGTTTGTAATTTAATTTATCTTTGTCGTATTCTAACATTTTAAACAGACACACATATTCAAAATCAATACATACACATGTATAACAAACATCAATGTTGACTGATACACCTTAAACTTCTTACTGAATAATGCATTTATGGAAAATGTTTAACAAGATTGTAACTGTGTATTTAATAGCAGAAAGGCAGAAAGCGCAAAAATATTAAATGATTGGTGAATGCTAACAGATTTACTGTGGTCTACTATAGTTTTGTAAGGTAGAAATATCGTGTTTTATGCTCATTTTTTCAAATTCAACTTGGTATCCTTCATGAGAACCATTGTTTTTGACATTTATTCATCCATTTTGGAATATTAAAACAAAGGTCTAGGTGTATTTTTGAATTCTGGATTTCATAAAGAGGGGCTTGCTAAAAAGCTTTTGACGTCTAATTATTTCCATGAATGTATTTCTGATGGCTTTTTTTTCAATGGCTGTATATCTTAAATCTATTTTTTTCAATGATTGTATTTCTGATTTCTATTTTTTTCAATAGCTGTATTTCTAATATCTAATATTTTCAATGACTGTATTTCTGATATCTAATTTTTCAATGACTGTGTTTCTAAAGGTCTAGTTTGTTCAATGGCTGTATATGTGATCTCTTATTTTTTCGCTGACTGTATTAATTTTATGATGTCTTATTTTTTCACTGACTATATTTATGATGTTATCACATTTTCTGCAGGTCATAAAGATGGCGAAGAACAGCCTGAACAATCGTTTTCTGCCCTTTGAAGCTATTGAGACAGAGGCTGTACTGAGTATAGATGATGACTCCCATCTTAGACATGATGAGATTGTATTTGGATTCAGGTGAGCCTAATTTTAGCCAAGCTGTCATTTTAGCTGCTATGCTATGTCCTCAGAGAAACCTTGGTCAAAAGTATAAAATAATTTCAAGATATTCACATGTATCTTTGAACAGATGTTACCAGTGATAATTTGCAAATGTTCAGCATGGACAATAACTGTGGGGTTAATAATTGTTGTGACATTATGGCCTTTTGATTGACTGAATAATAAAGTCGAGCCATGAGTCATCCTCATGTTGTGCTCTTCTAAAAAGTCAGTTTTGCTTCTACAGCAGTGTGCTTCAATGTCCTTTGAGCCTCCTCAAGTGGGTTGGAGGTGGAGGGGCCTTACAAAGCCCCAAAACCTCCTCCCCGAAATGGTTACAGCCCTTCAGCTGCAGGTCAATCACATCCGTGTAATAACTCTTGTCCCAAGTAAGAAATTTAACAGTTCAGGTCACACATTATAAATCATTTATGATTAAGTCTAAATTAGTCCTGCATGTGTAGGACGTAAGGGCGGTGTCCAGTATATTGTTCGATCAATAACTTCAGAAGAATATGTTCAATCATCACCAAATTTGGTCAAAATGAGTATAGGCATAATATCTCGAACAAGTTTGATGACCAGCCTTATTGTCTAAGGCTTTCCAGAGTTATGACCCTTGAATTGGCAAAAACAGTATTAAAAGTGTCCACTCTCTAGCTTTGGCTTATCACACAACCACTTTTCACCAAACTTGGTATGCTAAATATAGGACGGGCATGCTTTTGGACATTTGGCGCTCTTGTTACATTTTAACATTCAATCAACTTTCAAGATAAAATGTAATGCAATCCTATGAATCATTAAACTAATTTTGCTCAATTTTAAAACAACATATTGTAAATTTTTCCAAAAAAAATTCTATCCCTATCACAGGGTATGGCGTGAGGAGCGAGATCGTATCGTTGGATTCCCTGGACGTTACCATGCCTGGGACCCTAGACACGGGGGCTGGCACTACAACTCCAATTACACGTGTGAGATGTCCATGGTTATTACCGGTGCAGCATTCTTCCACAAGGTAGATAACTTGGTCATTCTATTTTTAAGGGTTATCATAAGGGGGTATAAAATCAGGATTAAAGTGACACTCATACCGTATTCAAAATCATACACATGTATAATAAACATAAATTTTTGAGTGATAAACCTTTAACTACTTACTAAACAATGCGTTTATGGAAAATATCAATAACTGGTAACAAGAGTGTAAACCGTGTATTTAAAAGCTGAAAAGGTACAAAAATAAATGACTGGTGGGTACAGTGATCAACAAATGTCTCATAAGGTAGAAACCTTTCAAATTAAGCATGGTATTCTTCATAAAACCAATGTTTTCAATATTATAATTTAATTTATTCATCCTCTTCGGTAAATTATAGCAATTGTATTAATTGTTGAACATTTTATTTGGGAGTAAGAGTGCATCTTTAAACTTCATATTTTTTCTACAGTTGTAATGATAATTTTATACTTGAACATTTGAATCGAAAACAGTCGGGAGTACCATGAAATGAATATAAATGACTTTGGAAACACTTTCAAAAGGGGTCTAAGCCCCTTCACCTTGTTTTGGGCACGAAACCCTTATACTCAAACAGACCCTTGGCTATCTTTCAGGATTTACATTATCAGCTGTAAAAAGCCCATATTTGAATTATAGGGAAGTGTACATCCACATATACAGTGTGTGTATACCAAGTGATAAATTACATCATAAATGCTATGTCTGGAGGCAACATTTTTTTTCAAATGAAGATTTTACCGGTAAACAAAGATAACTTTACTATTTCTTCACTTTTTTTAAATGAAACCCAGCGCAGTCTTACAGTCTACACCACTTACAAACCCCAGCCAGAGTTTGATTGAGAGTTAAGTTTCTTAAAACATTTGGATAAACCTTTTCACAAAACTGCTGCCTGATGAAGCCCTGTCAAAATATTATTTTGGGAACTGGTTTGTTGAAGTGTTTGAGGAAACTAATCACTCAATCAAACTCTGATAATAAAACGAAGGGGAGGCTCTATAAGCAACATAGACTGCCCTTTGTTTCAAGCAAAATGTTGCCTTCCTACATAGCATTTATGACGTAATTTATCACATGGTATAGGCACACTGATTTAGACTGCATTCTTTCATACAGACTAAAACTGAACAGTCCATGGCATGTAAATACATGACTTTCTTTTGTCTTTTTAATTATGTCTTTTCATGTTGCCCGATTTTTGGCGCCTGTAGTCTTTTTAAATCAATACATTACATTTGTCATGTTAAGTCTTTTAAATGTAAAAAGAATTTCTTTGTTAGAATTTCGAAAAAGGCCTTTACGCCTAAACTTCAATAAATAGTTAAATAAATAGTGGATAATTGATTGTTTCAGTGTAAGATCGTTATATATTTCACCGTGACTGAGAGGACCGAAAGCTGTATTTCATGAGTGGCATATCCATGAGTAAAATATTAACAATTTTTGTATACAAGGTGAAAGATATTGCGATCTTACTCTGAAACAATTTTTTTTTTTCTGTATGGCTTAAAAGGATATAAAATAACATACAAGTTTTTCAGGAAAGCGCACATAATTGTATGTTATGTCAAAATTGTGTCCCAGCCCTGTTTACGCAGAAGCTTGATAAAGAATTGAGAATGGGCTAAAATTTAACAACAAAAATGTCAAAACGTTTGAAACAATGAAATATTATTTTTATTTCACTGATAAATCTCTATAAATCACTGGAAATTTGGCATTTTTATATAATTGGTTATAAAGGTCAGTTATAGATCCTTGAAATTGTTTTCAGTACTACTCATACCTGTACAGCTATACGATGGCAGCTACAATTCGGGAGAAGGTTGACGAATACATGAACTGTGAAGATATCGCTATGAATTTCCTGGTATCTCACATTACCAGGAAACCTCCTGTGAAGGTCAGTTTGAAATATTGTAGAGTAAGCATGTTTTTTTAATCATTTTCAAGATTATTAAACTCTTCATTCTGATCCTTTGTGAATTCAATTTTGAATCTGATACAGTAAAATCTTATGCAGTAAAATGTTGTCAAAGTCAGTGAAATTTACTCTCAAGGCTGGGTTATTTCCATTTATTGCCAAGCAGGGTTAGTTAACATTTACCCCCAGGTCAATGTCAGTTACAATGGCACCCAGGTCAAGGCATTTTATTTACACCCAGGTCAGGGTCTGTTCACATCAAATTATCAATAAATAAAAGCTGTGAATTTAAAGCTGTGATCTTTTTTTAAAAATGAAACTTTTTTTTTTGTAGGTCACATCACGTTGGACATTTCGATGTCCCGGTTGTCCGCAGCAGCTAGCGTTAGATGAGTCCCACTTCACAGAGCGACACAAATGCATGAATTTTTTTGTTGAGATTTACGGGTATATGCCTCTAATGTACACCCAGTATCGTGTTGACTCTATTTTGTTTAAAACTAGGATATCCCATGATAAACAAAAATGCTTTAAATACATTTAGCTTTCTTTTAATTGTTAAATTTACCAAAATGGGGCGAGTGTTCAGAATTTCTTTTTAAAAGTAAATGTCTCATAATAAACCAAAATGCTTTAAATACATTAAGTATTCATTTTAATTGTTAATTTTTACCACAATGGGCGGATTGTTCAGAAATTTGTTAAAGTAAACAATGTTGTTAACTGTGTCATTGTTAATTTTAAAAGACGAAAAAAATTGTAACATGGTCATATATTTAGATAACACATGTACAAATGAAACAGGTGTCTAGAACGATGTCAGAAATACTGCAAATCACAAATTTGTCAATTTTAGTTTTTGAGCAATAATGTTTTGAAAGTTACCAATTATGAACTTCACAACATTGTTAATTTTAACAAAGTTTTGAAGAATCAGCCCAATTCTCATACACTGAATTTGCTTAATTTTCTTTTCTTTTTTACCATATACTCCACTGAGTGTTAACTAGGCTGTCTCCCAGCTATAAGGTAATTGGCCCTGGGTCCTTCCAAAGGGAATTTTACAAGAAAAGGGATTTTCGTATAAACATTAATAATTCTTGTACTTAAATAAAATTAAGCGTAAGTTAATTGTTGTGTCTTATAAACATGAACATACATATTATTAGTAAAAACTTGATTCTACCAACAGCATATTGCCAGCAAAAAAATGTGTATTGCTTTGCTATTTTTTGTCAGATTTTTGTTTTGAAAAAAACCCAGTTTATAAACAGAACAGTCTACAGGGGAATGTTGGCACCAAATTGGGGGGAAATATTTACTTTTTAAGTTGGAAATGGAACCAAAGTTTGACTCAAAAATTATAGACAGCCCAGGGGCGGTATTCATAAAACATCTTAAGTCATTTCCTTACTTCAGTCACATTCCTGACTTAAGTTTCTCTTTAGTCATATTAAATAAAAAATAAAGAATTTACAAAATACATTATTTTCATTAACTTATTGAAAAACATACTCCAATGTTAAAAACACTTATACATTTCTTTTAATTTGACTAGGAAAATTTTAAGATATTGTCTTAAGTTAGGAAATGACTAAAGATGCTTTTTTGAATACTGCCCCTGCTTACTTCCCCTGCCTGATATCACCACCTTGAATGAGTGAATCTATAAATACAACTCAAAGAGGTAAATCATGCTAATATGTTTTATCCGCTTCTCAATTTAATGTCACCAAAAACCTTATCCATCTTTCATTCCAAATCCATGTAGTATTAAAATTAAATTAAGTATTGAAATGCTATTATTTGGGTGATTGTGTGTGACTATGTCCGTGGAAATGAGACCTCACTCTCTCAGTGCAGAAAAAAGTGACGTTTTCTCTATTGCGAGGTTTCAATAATTGTAAGCAGGCAATCAAAGCTATTTGATATATTTTGGAAAAGTTTCTTAAATTGATATAAGTAAGTTTTGTAATCTTATCTCTCCATCTCGGTTAAATTATGTTTTCTTTGTTAAAGCTGCTCTCTCACAGAAGAACATTTTGAGCTATTGTCTTGGAACAAGCCAATTTTTGAAAAAAATGCATGGTAACCAGTGATATAAGACCACTGACTAAAAATCGGATTGCAGATTTTCATATTTATGTTCAAAACTTGATGTTTTATGCATATTTCGCAAAGTTTTAGTAACACTTTTACCCATAAGAACATTAATTTTTATACGGAAATATGAAAAACTGTGATCTTGTATCTTATATCACTGGGTTTAAGAAATTTATGCAAAAATTGGTTCATTCCAAGACAAACAAACAAAAAAGTTGTCAAATTTGGCAGTCCGTGTGAGTGTAGTTACATTAACATGAATACTTCTGCTGGACTTCTTTTCGCAGATGACATCATAACAAATGTTTAAATAATGGTTCCTGATATGTTGTCATTGCATATATATTTTTTATATTTATAAACATTTTATATTATATCAATTTTTTTTATTAAAAATAATGCTTAAAGACGGAGAAAGAAAATTTCGTAAGAAAGACGATGAAAAATTTGTGATTTCAGATCTCTGCATAATAAATTGCTTGAACGACTGATTTGCAAAAAGTTGTTTAGGGGGCGGGGGGAGGTTGTGGGATAAATATGGTGGATTTTGTCTGTCTCCACAATATTTGCTATCACATAATGAGATATTCTGGTTTTTAGATGTTTATTTCGTCATTTAAAGCAATATGGTGGTTGTAAGATTTTAAAATTAAACTGAATGAAACATTAAGTTCATGGTAAACTATGTAACTAATTATCCAGGACAGCAGCTGTTCACAAGTACATGTGTGTGTTTGTGTGTTTTTTATGCCCCCACAAAGTGGCGGCATATAGGGTTGCCCTTGTCCGTACGTACGTACGTACGTACGTACGTACGTACGTCCCGAAGATTGTTTCCGATCTAATTCTTGAAAACCGTTTGTCCAATCCTCACCAAACTTTAAACACATGTTTGTGACCATAATATCTTGATCAAGTTCGATAGTCATGGAAATCGCTTTAGTCATTTAGGAGTTACGGCCCTTTTTTGCCAAAAATTCCCGAAGATTGTTTCCGATCTAATTCTTGAAAACCGTTTGTCCAATCCTCACCAAACTTTAAACACATGTTTGTGACCATAATATCTTGATCAAGTTCGATAGTCATGGAAATCGCTTTAGTCATTTAGGAGTTACGGCCCTTTTTTGCCAAAAATACTTCAAAAATATATGTTTCCAATCTAATTCTTGAAAAGTATGTGTCCAATCCTCACCAAACTTTACATACATGATTGTGACCATAATATCTTGATCAAGTTCGATAGCCATGGAAATCGCTTTTGTCATTTAGGAGTTACGGCCCTTTATTTGCAAAAAAAGACTTGAAAAATACGTCCCGAAGATTGTTTCCGATCTAATTCTTGAAAACTGTTTGTCCAATCCTCACCAAACTTTTAACACATGTTTGTGACCATAATATCTTGATCAAGTTCGATAGCCATGGAAATCGCTTTAATCATTTAGGAGTTAGGGCCCTCAGATTATCCTGAATAATCATTATGGCTTATTTTCTGTGACAAAAAATCGAAGTGGGGGCATCCGTGTCCTATGGACACATTTCTAGTTTCCATTTCTTATAATAATTGATATAGTGTACATAGATATGTGTCTGTCATTTTTATCTTTATTTTATCAATTTTTAGGCTTAAAATTTTACATAAGCTTTTTGAAAAAGCAGTTAATTTCCACTGTTTTAGTCTGTACTTGCAGTGCAGTTTATTAGAGTTTTAGCCTGTTTTTTAAAGGGGCAATGGACTTACAGAAACAGGTCATATTGTATCATGGACATTATGAATTGACAAAAAAAATAGGAACTTTGTTTAAATATGAATAATGAATATGAGGTGTCCACTGCAAACTATGTAATGTGAATATACCCTTGATATTTAGAATGTTGCCACATTATATTGTGTTTTACTAAAATTATTCACATTTTAATGCCCTTGTGGTCAAAGCTGGCCACACCCACAAGGTCTGAGGTTTTCTATATACAGTAAAAACTAAACAGTAATAACTTTGAAAGTCTGAAACCACAAAGCCAAAACTATTGATAATTGATATGCAGCCTGACGGAGAGACCATTAAACCACATCCTTAATAACCACTAACTAGTTGATCAGTCATTTTAATCTTGTGAGTGATATAGGGCCATTTTCGCCCTCTTTTTTTATAATGATAAATATATATGGTATGTTATAAAATAATGTGTTTTTCTAAAGTTGTTCTTACCATGCCTCTTTATGTCATTATTATTTATGAGCTTGTAATAGGTTAATTTGTCCCATAAATGTCAATCTCTTAAAGCTGCACTCTCACAGATTGACCGTTTTGACAACTTTTTTGAATTTTTGTCTTGGAATGAGCCAATGTTTGTGTAAATGTCTCGAAAACAGTTATACAAATTGCTAACAAAAGATCATATCCCAGTTTTTCATATTTATGTTCAAGAAACTTAGAATTGATGTTTTATGGTTAAAAGCGTTAAGAAGATTTCAGAAAACAATCGGCAGTTTCCCAAACGATTAAGATCTGTTCTATTGTGATTTATCTGCTATGAATAAATTGAAGGCATTGATACCAAAATCAGCTGATTTCGAGACAAAATCTTAAAAAAGATCAAAACTGTTAATATGTGAGAGTGCAGCTTTAAATGATATAGTTTGATACTGATATATAACAGCTATGTGTTCATTTCTTTGGCCAGATATTATTTCAATTATTTATAAAGTGGTACTAGTTCATCACAAATTGTATATGTATAGTTATTTGTAGGTATTTTAGCTTATATATTTTTTATTCCTTATATAAAACTCATATGTTAATTATTATAGGTTCATATTATTTTATTCAATAACAATGTCATACAATATATGAATGAAACAAGATGAAAACAGCGTAATGGGACAGTATGATAGGGGCAGGGCAATGAATAGTTTGAACTTTATAAATTTGACAGATATTGTTAGGAATTTTTGCCCTGTGCGCACTGTTGTTTGAATTGGAACCGAGAGCGGGCTTAAATTGCAAAACAGTGAAAATATCAAAATTGAGATTTTCACTGTTTGAAAAGATGAAATATCAACTTTATTTCACTGATAAATCTCTATAAAACACTGAAAAGCATTTAATTACTATATTTCACCTCATGAACACCAAAATTATATTTCACTTGTGGCTATGCCACTTGTGAAATATAAATTTTGGTACTATCTCGGTGAAATATATTACGATCTATCACTGGAACAAATAATTATCTTCTATATTTTGAATGTGTAAGAAATTATTACGTATATGTGTAGCTGTCCTTAAAATAATAAAGCATTAACATAGGTTTGTTTCATTTGCTCTTGCAAATCTGTATGTGCTGTATATAGCTTATAAGACAGAGGCTCCTTATAAGCCATTGGCTCTTTACTCAGTCTGAATTTCCATATAGTGTATAATGTGATACCAGTAAATGCTGAAATTGTATGCATAATTGCATGTACTGTATGAACAAAGCATTAATATAAGGCAAATATAAATTAATTACTAGATTTTCATTCAAATTGTTTTTTTATTAGGGCGGAGGGTGATATTTTTTTATTTTTTTTTCTTAGATGACTGATTCACTGTTGAAATATGTGTTCATGATCTCTCTAATTGCATTAGGGACCAGATACATGTGTTTCTAGACAAATCATGAACAGGATTGTAACAATTCTCCTTTTTTACATGTGAAAATTATACATCTACACCGTAGGTAAAAATAAATGCCATTGCCAGGCAGTACCAGTCCGATATGAAAATACAGACCCTAGCTCAACATTTTTATTTGAGTCAATAAAGATTAAGCAGAAAATAGAGGTGGCAGTCGTGGAGGAAAATCTAGCAATTAATTTATAGTCGCCTAATGCACTACCATTATGAATTATTGCTGTTCAAATCATTTAACGAGTTAATACGTTTAACAGACAAACACATTCCTGTATTCTCATCTAGTATATATTATCAAATAAATAATTGTTGACAAACAGAGTGGTTTACAATAGAACTGAAAGTATCCAATGGGGGCATTTTAAATGTATTAATAACATGGATGTCTAATGTAAAGATTGTATTTTTCTTTAAAAAGTGCTGGATATTTATAAAAAGCAAGAAATTAAATAAATGGCACAACCTTTAAAAAGTTTACCTACACCATGGAAACCCCAACATGTTTTTCCAGCATTTCCATTCACCAGGGAAACCCTAGCACAAATTTTAATAGTTTGCCTATACCACTCAAAATTTGTTACCGATCACCAAGGCTGCTACCAACGTTTCCTTAGATTGACCATTTATTTTTGGTGAAATCGTGGACTGTTAATACTGATACAAAGCTTATTTGTATACGCAAATGATAATATTACAGAAATAAAAAAAAAAACTTTACCAAAAAAATCACACAAAGGATTATGTTAAGAGCCATAACTCAAGTACAACTAACATGATAAGTATGAGGCTTCAGTATTTATCCTTATTTTGAGAATCACATTTGTGTCTGATTTATTTTAAGTTAATTTTGACGTCAGCTCACTTGATTCTAACATTTTTTATTCTTTTAAATAATTATTTTGTCTGATGATATCTGTCGAAATTCCTTGGTAACTTATAAATAAACTGTTTGTATTGCTTTAACAGCGATATATTTTGAAACCAAAACAAATACTGGTGCTCCTTAGCAACATTTGTTTAGTCTATGTTTAAAGTCTAGTCTTTGTCGTAAAAAGTTGTAAATGATTTATAATTTATGACTCATGTGTCTTGTGGTCTTATTTGATTTTAAAGGACTATTGTATAATTATGTAACTCGCAAGCTTTAACGTTCATACCTTGTGGTATGACTATGACCACCATGGTAAAGAAGACATGTGAAACTTGGTCTTCAAAGTACATGTACATTTTATGTTTATTAAATTTCAGTCAAAACTCATTATGTCAAGTTATGTTACCTTGATGTTCTGGTTATGTCAAACTTTTTCGTTTTAGTTATACACTTTTGTATTTTGGTTATATCGAATGATCGTTATCTCGAATTATTTTCCGATGTCCCAAGGACTTCGACAAAGCATATTATGACTGTATATTTACTCATTTACAGTTTTAACTCATTATGTCGAACACTGTTTTCTCGATGTTCTGGTTATATCGAACACTGTTTTTTCTTTGGTCTGGTTATGTCGAACACTGTTTTCTCGATGTTCTGGTTATGTCGAACACAGTTTTCTCGATGTTCTGGTTATGTCGAATACTGTTTTCTCGATGATCTTGTTATGTCGAACACTGTTTTCTCGATGTTTAGGTTATGTCGAACTTTTCTGAATGTGTTTGGTTTAGTTCTATACACTTTTTTTATTTCGGTTATATCGAATGTTCGTTATCTCGAAAGTATTTCCCGAGGTCAACACGACTTCGACATAACGAGATTTGACTGTATATACATTCTGTATATCCACATTTGTGACTGTATATTTTATGAATATGCATATGCTTACATATATACTTTGCCACATCATGAGAAGTATTTAGATCTCATATTTTTGTAATAAAAATGCGAATAATAGCAAAGTATGCTTTGTCTTGTTTTCGAGCTTTTTCGTATTTGTTAACCTGGAGAAGATGGAAGTGAAACATATTTTAGGAATGGTGTTGAATTCGTGATGTTGTGATATGCCAGATAATATGTTGCTCTTCAAAAACACCCAGATATGTATATACAGTCGAACCCCGTTGGCTCGAACTCCCAGGTACTGGCGCAAATACCTCGAGCCTCGGAAAGTTCGAGCCAAGCAGGATTGTTAACCTTCAGTATAAAGAAATTGGTCCTCTATATCTAGTTCGAGCCAACGAGGAATTCGAGCCAAGCGAGTTCGAGCCAATGGGTCTCGACTGTACATTTAAATGGTGAAAGTTCTCCTCTAATGCCCGTACCAAGCGCAGCACAGTGATACTGGTTGAAACTTGGAGCGATGCACCCAAACAATCTGGGACACAGATAGCACGTAGAGACTTTTTAAAACATACAGATCTATAAACTGCTCATCAAACTGAAAGACGTCGAAGTAATGCTATTCCCGGTGCATCATTTATTAGAAATATCAATTTCAATACAAAATGGTCGAAAACTACTAGTAGTATCAGTGTTAAATGGTGGTATGGATGTCCGCCTTTCACCAAGGGGTCGTGGCCAGAGATACTTTATAACGACCTTCTAAAAAAGCGCCTGTATTGGTTTTTAGAGTGATTCTTATCTGCTTATAGCTGTTTTAATGCTGCACTCTCACAGATTGACCGCTTTGACAACTGTTTTTGTTGCTTGTCTTTGAATCAGCTATTTTTGCGTAAATGTCTAGAAACCAGTGCAATAAGAAGGATGCCTAAAGATTAAATCGCAGTTTTTCATAGTTATGGTCGAAATCTTATGTTTTTGGCTAAAAGCGTTACTAGCGCTTCAAGAAAATTGAAATTTTCGGCTGCTTTTCGAACTATTGAAATCTATTCCGTTGTGAGTTATCTTATATGGCTGAATCTAAGGCATTGATCCACAAATTAGCTGATTCTGAGACAAAAAGATAAAAACAAATATTAAGCTGTGAGAGATAGCAGCTTTAAATATCGAGGCTAGACATTTCACTATTCATAAAACAATCACCCGTTTAAACAAGCCGATACAAATCGTTTTAATTTAGTCCTTGTGTGTTGACATTATTTCCTTCCAAAGAGGGAACTCCTTGGCAATAAAAGGCCAGTCACTTAACACTTGTGAATTGACAAAGCTGTTCCTGTACGTCAAACTTCGGACCTCGGTCAGTCTGTCAATTATCCTGCAAAACCGTGATAGATATTGGTCACGTGTTGTGCTCAGGTGATGGATCAGACATTCAACATATTTCTCTTGAAGTTTCTCCACCGCGTGTGAATGGTTCAGTTTTTGACGATCTATAATAGAAAGTAAACGGACATTATTGCAATTGCTTTGGAGTTACTCGGAGCTCAGTATTATAAATTGATTTATGTGACTATATAAAAACTATGTTTTGAAAGTGTATTCAAGATTACAGAATCATAGAATTTTACAATGAAAACTACAGGAACAAGCCCAGAAGTCCAAAGTGCAAATATAAAATCCTATTTATTTAGAGACACACTGTTATTCGGATCCCCTCGGCCATTTTCCATCGAAAACAACCACGGATGTGTTCCGGTACATCAGTAGAAGTAGTTCGTTAATTTTTTAATAAAAGTATTAATTAATTGTAGTGTTTTAACGCGTATTTTGTTAATCGTAGTTTCAAATGATTGCCAATTAAGTGAGTTTTTGCATAAATGATTAAGATTCCCAAGAGTAAAGTCATTAAGTTTAAATGCTAAATTGAAATTACTACTCGATCTATTTGCAGCGTTGTTAAATGTAAATATTTCTGACACTGTAAACCGTCCATATACATCTGAGGTTGTTTTCGGTTGAAAATGGCCGAGGAGTTCCGAATTGCACACTGTAAGGGCCTTAAAGCTGCACTCTCACAGATATACCATTTTTACAACTTTTTATTTTTTGTCTTGGAAAGTGCTTTTTGTTGCGTGAATATCTGCAAACAAATGATATAAGATAGCTGGCAAAAAATCAGATCGTAGATTTTTATATTTCCGTTCGAAAATTAATGTTTTATGGCTTAAACCGTTACTAACGGTTTAAGAAAAATGAATAAAACATACCCCGCATACACACGTACAAACACAGCATACGCACGTACATACAAAAACAGACATACCACGCATGCATCAACATAGCTTTAGCGATAACTGCCGCCCATATAATGATATTTTGCCTTGTTCTTAAAGCCTTTTTAATTCGACGTGCCTTTTTAATTCGACGTCAAGCGTACTATTTCCTTTGCGTAGTATTGCGGAAGTAGATTTGCGCTGGGACCAATAACAATTTTATCCTACTCACAGGTTTGCGCATGTGCACTAAGTTTCTATGTAAAACCGAATCAGAAACACAGTGTGTTAGACGGATTTTTTTCTGGTTTACATGTTTTATGTTTAAATCAAACTTTATTTTACACATAAATTTAACAGGTATGAAATAAATATCTACTCTGTGAAAAGATTTACCTGTAAAGGTGAGGATGATGCCCCGTATTATCGCCACCTCCTCCAACGTTAGCTCTAGTGACCGTAGACTCTCAGCAAACTTGAACACCGATTCCACATAATCTTTGGGGAATAATGACATTATCACCTGAAAACATGATATACATACTATTTGGTGTCGTAGTTATTCTGTTTACTGTTTATGAAAAGCAGTTTAAATTTTGCTTGAGGTTGTGGTTTTTTGTTTAAAAACGGTTATACATATTACACAATGTAGTGTGAATATTTGACATACACTCTCCTTTACAGTATAAAGAGTTAAAGACTAATATAATGGACAATTGACTACAGGTACAAGCCAAGTAAACAAACACTTATTTAGAGCCATGATGTAAAGGTCCAACAGACCCTCAAAGAGGGACACAATTCACCGCAGTTTCGGGCAACTATTATGACGAGCCCAACAGCTGGACATTTAAAATTTGACCTTGTTAACTGTCAACTACTGAAACAAACCCAGCAGCTTGAAATCTAACATTGCTATTGTAAACAGACAGCTTGTGAGACGACAGCAGCTGGACATTCAAATTTTACATCGTTTACAGGCAACTACTGAGACGAGCCCAGCAATAAAGTTATTGCTGTTTAATTTTTTTCTTTATTTCAACTGAAATCGGAGATGAAAAAAATATGTTTTCAATCTTCCAAGGCTAAAAAAGCTTTTATACAATATTTATTTTCGTATAATTTTTACTCTTTCTCAACTTAAAAAATCCTGTCAAATGATGCCAACTTAATATGGGTCACGAGGCATCAGAATTTCGCATGATTGTTCATCGGGATGTTCTTTGCAAATACCTAAGGGTCGAGGTCGTTCTTGTGGCCCATCACATGGAAACTCAGTACTGGTGAGGTTGAATCAAGAAGCGGACCCGGAGAGTGTTTAAAATAACTACAGTCGAACCCCGTTGGCTCGAACTCGCTTGGCTCGATTTCCTCATTGGCTCGAACTGGATGTAAAGGACAATTTTCTTTATCTTAAACGTAAGTATACCCGCTTGGCTCGAATTTCTCGTCGTAATTTCGCCGATCCCAGGGAGTTCGAGCCATCGAAGTTCGACTGTAGTCAGCACTCTACACAATCGAGCTAAACTAAATAGGTATCAACTTAATTTATGCCTTTTACCTTCTTATGGGCTTGTACAACGGCATCGGAGCCCCCGGATACCTGGTCGTTAAAGTAGGCGTGGTTACTGAATAACCAAAACTCAAAGTAGGAGTCTGAAAAAAGTTATTGAAAACTGTTATAATCGTCGAAGCGATTGTAAAAATGTCTTTACCTTCTATATTCACTGTAAGTGTATATAAGTATGCGATATTACCCTCATGTATTACAGTCCCTGTAAGCAGATGTTAATTTGTATCCGGGGTATTTATTGGCATATTTGGTCATTTTTAGACCATCCGACTACACACAGATGCTAAGAAACACTCTTGACAAAGAACACGCAAACATCTCTTGGTTGACTATTCTATTAGGCCTTATATGAAAATAAAGATGCCAAGTTTGTTAAAGTTCCTAACAGTTAACAATTTTCGAAGGAAAATACTGAAATGCTTATTTAGTGTACTAACTTCCACGACACAGATATCAATAGTAATTTCGAAAAATAAAACATTGCAAAAATTCAGACGGAGAGTTGACGAAAAACATGTTGTTTGTTTTTTGATCGCATACAAACCACACTATTGTTATACAAACTAACGACTTTTTCGAAACAGATCATTAAGTAAATAAAAACAGTGTTTGTCGCAAAGAAACATATGTGTAGATGCATAAAGAAACATTTGGCGATTAATTTTCCCATATGTGACCTTTAAAACCATACATAAAGACATAAACTGAATCCCGAACTACTGACTGGTTTGCAGTTGAACATTCGCGAATAATCGACTGGAAATGGTCGAATATCCGACTGGCGAATATACGAATAAAAGTGAATTAAAACAGTGTTTGTCGAATCCCCAACTGGCAACTAGCAGGTAGTTGAATATTTGAATACCCAACTGGCAACTGGTAAGTAGTTGATTATTCGAATCCCCAACTACCAACTACCAACTACCTTCCAACTTTACCGTCATCTGACTACATACACTTTTGGGAAAAATTAGCTGATGTACATCGGCATTAAGTATCAAAATAGCAGCCTTGATTTGATGAAAATGTCCAATGACCATTATTGTAAATGCAAAGCTAGCAACGGAGTAAGCGGTTATCTTATTCAAAGAGCCTCCAACTCGCATTCAATGATCATAACCGGAAAATCAATGGAAATTGTAAGTCAAGTCAAGTCAAGTTTCCATTATTTCACTCACTCCAATACAAATATGGATAAATGAGGTAATATATCGTATGATAAATATCACCGAGACGAATGAGTGAAATGCTCAGGGGCCGTGATTACGAACAGTCTCAAGTCCAAGTCTAGACTCAGACTCAGAAAAGCATTTTCATAAAGGAACAAAAAAATCATATTTATTTCATTTTTTTACAAAATGTAGGTATATATTAGTAAAATTATCAAATAGCAATATGTTTTAGCACGTTTTACCATGAATGCTCTGATAAAAAGAATATTACAATGAAATGAAATTTTGCAATAATGAGTCTTGAGTCTGAACTCAGACTTGAGACGGTTCGTTCTCACTGCCCCTGATGTATTGTGTTTAAGATTAAGATTCAACACATTCCTCATTACATGATCAAAATATTAATTCATTTATACATATGTTCAACGTTGAACATATGTTTAAATGGGTTTGAATGTGAGATGATAAGAAAAATATAATATTAGCATCCGTATTGATGATCAGTATTTTAAACATTCCATTTGTATTAAATATTGTTTTATATTAACATGAGATGGAGGATGGATAAACAAACGATATTAAGTAAAATATGTATATTCTATTTGCCATGAACAGAGGCAAATCATATGACAAACGTCACATTGTTAAAAAAATTTATGTATGATTTTGTTTTTTTTATAAATAGAAATGGATAAGACTAGTTACCTTTTAGAAGGTTAAGAATATCGTCCAACTCCAAGGTGTCAAATCCTGGTATATGTTTAGAGTGTTGAATGTATTTCACGATGTTTTTCTCATTCTCGATGCCCTTTTTACGTAAAGCTGAAAAGATAATCGCACAAGATATAATCAGATTGATTTTCAAGATCAAAAGGGTGCAACCCTAATAAAAACTATTGATGATATGCATTTTACTAACTTTAGTAGTGTAAGTAGTGATGAATACAATTTACTATACTTTTCATAATGCATCGCTGCAGCATCATAATTATCATTGGGGACATTTACAACATTAATCAAGTAGTGAAGTGTACCGTTCAGTACCGTACGTCATTACTAAGGCAAGTTGAGAAAGAAAATGACAAAACTCTTGCACAATCTTGAAATACCAGACAATTACTTCGACTCTATATGCTATATAGAGGGGTTCTTTTTTTAAAATTGGACGTAAAGGGATACAATTTAACCAGGATTTTGTTTGAAGTTTGGTAACCGCCATGACATGGACATTGAACACTAATTTAGAACCATTCAGAACACCTCTGACATTTTCCATCGAAAACAACGTCGGATGTATGCCAGTACATCAGGAGAAGTAGTTCGTCATTCGTATCGTAAAATTTACATACAAGTATTAATTAATTGTAGCGTTTTTACGTGTTTTGTGTATATCTAAGTTTAAATTGATTGCCAGTGAAGTGTTTCACTGCATAAATAATAAAGATAATAAATTCCCTAGAGTAAAGTCATTAAGCTTAACTGCCAAATTGAAATTGCTACGCGATCTACTTTTAGCGTAGTTAAATGTAAATATCTCTGATATTGTGAACCGTCCATATTCATCCGAGGTTGTTTTCTTTGGAAAATGACCGAGGTGTTCTGAATGAGTTACAACTAACTGGGGGTTGAAAACTACCTTTTAATCGATCATCAAGCTCCATGTTGGTTTCTGTGTACACAATGTTGAAGTCTTTAGCACTGACAGAATGCTCCGAGGTATCACCAAACATCATCTTGAACACTTCCTCACGCTGCCTGTGTTCTTCCTGTAAGCATTAAAGCTAACAAGTATTGTTCGATTTTTTATGATTTCTCTTAATAAGATATGTTATACGTCCCTCATGAAGAATATACTATTAAAACTATCAGTTCAAAACAAACTTGAAAACTAGTGTTGAAGCAAGCCGAAAGGAAAGGTATGTTTTAATACAGAATTTAAATATATAGTAATTAATGTTAATTAACTATTTATACAGTGCAACACTTGGCCATTAACTTTAACCCATACTAAACATTTCCGAAATATACCGTATCTGTATGTACTAATTAGTGTGGTTACGAACACCTGCCATTTTGCATGAATTAACCCCCCTGTTAAGGCTGTCCGCTCTAAGACAACATGATTGAAATAATTTGTGATTAAACGGACGCGTAGGAATTTCGAATCATAGAATATAGCCCACATATATGTGCATTGGTTTAAAAAAATAACGTATATTGAATACAATTTCAAACAACCTATTTACGCATAACTCGTTACTAAGGCCAGTATATCCGAGAACACCTTAATCTTAAGTACACTATTCACATCAATCATTGACGTAGGTACATGTAATTTTCAGGACATGTTCAAGAAATGCTTCTTTATGCATTAAACGTCTCTCGTAGTTCAGTCAAGTTCATACCTAGCTTCTATCACTGTACATAATATTAATGTGACACTCTTATTCAAATTCAATACATACACATGTATAACAAATATAAATTTGGTGTGATAAACCTTTAACTTCTTACTAAATAATGCATTTATGGAAAATATTAATTACTGATAACAAGACTGTAACCTTGTATTTAAAAGATGAAAGCGCAAAAAAATATTAAATGATTGGTGAGTGCTAAAAGATTTACTCTGATCTACTATCGTTTTATAAGGCAGAAATACCGTGTTTTCTGCACCTTTCTTTCAAATCAAACTTGGTCTCCTTCATAAATACCATTGTTTTCGAAATATACTCATCCTTCTTGGTATATTAAAACAAGTGTATTAATTGTGGTAAATCTTATTTGGGAGTAAGAGTGAATCTTTAGATATTTAGTATTTATTGTAAATGAACAATTCCTATATTGCAATCAAAACGGCCATCTGACAGAGGACTGTCAAAATATCATTTTTATAAACAGGTTTGTCGAAGTGTTTGATGAAACTAATCACCCAATCAAAGTCTGGCAATGAAACAAATGCGGAGCTCTATTAGTGGCATAGACTACCCTTTGTTTCAGTTAAAATGGTGAAAAAAAAAGAGTTATCCTTGTTTTATGTTTATGTCTTCATTCTAAGCAAAATATTGCCTTTAGACGTAGCATTTATGACGTAATTTATCACGTGGTATACACACACTGGAATTGAATGATATCAGTATTGAAAGTAAACGCCTTTAGTTATGATAGTCTGTCTAAAAAATATTGAGGAATTATGATATGATGCTGTGCAATTTCTAGACTTGACTTGCTTGCGCTAGTTGAAATGAAATATTATTGAAATTTAATTACGAAACGTATTATCTATATCTTATCTTGTGTTTCCATAGAAACTTTTACGGATGATTTTTTAAGTGATATTGATACTTTGCATATCTTTAGAACAACTAAAAGAGGTATCATATCATGAACAAAAGCAACTCCTTAATTAATGAGTATACCTTTGTCGATTTTGCAGAAAAGTAGAAACGTTTTATATCAATATGATCAGAGCTAGAAGTATTTATATTTCTGCAAAATTTAATCCGCCAATAATCAATAGTCTTCAAATAAAACTATACCCATGACATGACGTTGCTCTGGATGCATTCATTATTCATTCTATAGTTACAATTACAATAACATTCAAGTAACATTCATGGGTCGTGTGCAGATATGTGGTGTATATATGGAACAGGAACTGCAAATATGAAAAGATGTTAATAGATAGGAAGTAGCTGCTCTAATGCGCATTAAGGGGACAGTTTTTACATTTGGAAATTCGTTATGTTCCCATTAACGTAGAGTCGCCAAACCAAATATGAAAAAGACTCTAAAGCGGCTGTTTGTATGGACTACGTTATGGGGGGGTTAGTTCCCTTGCCAAGTCAAGTCTAGTCCGGTCAAGTCAATTTTATAGATAAAATCCGAACTACTATCACATGCCAATGCTGCATAGGTTCGCGTTGGTTTTCCATGTTTGCTGGATTACTGGTATGCTTTCATTTATATGTTGGCCGGTATTATTTTAAGATCATGCACATTCCCAAGATGTTATGGCTATTTAGAAATACACTCGTGACATAGATAATAAAAGCTATAGTTGTCTGTCCACAGTCCACAAGAGTTTTGGTTAAAAAATATGGAAAATTGTCATAACCTCATTTATAGATATCGTGTTTATTACGGCGTTCTTGATTGCACTGAAAAATGCCAATGTATCACGTTGCTGAATCTAGCCATAAGTTATGACCTCTTTATGTTATTTTTAAGACAATGTATCGCAGTTTGTGGTAATATTTTTAGTTCAATATATTAAAAGAAGAGTTCCACAAGGATCCATTCTTCTCCTTTAGATTTATAGTAACGATATAAACCATATAAACAAATCCCGTATTTACCTTTTCAGGGGGAAAACGAAACGCCTTCCCTTGATTACTTTCATCTCACTATGCTCACATGGACAATCCAACAGAATTGTTAAACGTTGTATGAAACATTTTAATACAGTGACGTTATATGTACATGACGCCTACCTCGATTATCGCCAACTCTAGCAGCACACTGGGATCATTTGCAGCGTGTGGATACAGGCTGTCCTGTAGGTTGACTAGTCGCTGTATAGTTTCACACACTTCCAAATCTTCTACATCTACATGGGGAGATCGAACAGAGAGATCTATAGGCACTGAAAACGTATTAGAATGTGTTTTCATGTGCTAACTAAATAGCAATAATTTTGACATCGATTTTTAAATATGAAATTAATATTATACACTTATATATCTTACATACACTTAGTATATTATACAATCGAAACCCGTTGGCTTGATATCCCAGGGACCGGCCAATATACTTCGATCTTTGCGACTATCGAGCCAAGAGGGAATACTAACGAAGAGTAAAACAATCGGTCTTTTTCATTCCGCCCGAGCCAACGAGGAAATCGAGCCGAGCGATATCGAGCCAAGGGGTTCCGACTGTAGAAAATGTACACACAATGGTTTCAAAAAAACGATGAAATGTCATGTTAAAGTTGACGCAAGTTTTCACCTTCAGCTCTCAGGCTATCGCGTACTGACAAACAGTAAACTATTCCTAATACTTTTCGTACCTTGATTTTGTCATTGGAGTCAACACAGCATTTCGTAACATATAACTATTTATATCACACATACATATCACTAGCGGATTTAGAGGGGGGCGCATCCGGCGCGCGCCCCCTCTAAAATCGTCAAAGTTTACTTTTTATGTCAATTTAGGAGATAAAAAAATAATAAAATACGCCCATAATGCATCATTTCCAACTACAAATTGTTAATTTTTCTTGATTGCTTAACCCCCAATCCATATGCAAACAGTTTATGCCATACACTTTCGGTTCAGAGGGAGGGGTGCATGTCAAAAGGTTGCGCCCCTAAGCTACGCCCCCTCTAACGTTGATTCCTGGATCCGCCCCTGCATATATCATAGTATCATTTAAAGTGACCCACATATTTAAAATCAATACATACACTTGTATAACAAACATTAATTTCGAATGTCAAACCTTTAACTATTTACTAAATATTGCATTTACGGAAACTATTCACTGCTGATTACAAGATTGTAACCGTGTATTTAATATCTGAAAACGCACAAATATTAAATGATTGGTGAGTGCTAAAAGATTTAATGTGATCAATTATCAACTCATAAGGTAGAAATATCGTGTTTTTTGCACATTTCTTTTTAAATTAAACACGTAATTCTTCAAAAAACATTTTTTTTTTAATATTTATTCATCCTTTTCAGCATTTCAAAACATTTGTATTAATTATGGTACTAGTATATCTTATTTGGGAGCAAGAGTGTATCTTTAAATACTACCTACCGTCCGTACACATATCATCAGCACTGAAGGATTGTTGTGGCATCTTGATCATATCGTGTGAAGTTTTGTTTCGATTAGAAGTGTCAGAACTATCTGTAGTCTCATACAAACTCGCTGCTGTGACGTCTTCGTGGTTTACATTCTTTACAGT